>NW_026611172.1:0-95000 GCF_029633865.1 Lampris incognitus | reverse complement strand
TGTGGAGGCACTAATTAGTACTTTTGAATCTTATAAGAGTCCGCAGGTGTTTGATGATTTGTGCAACACTGTTCTGGATGTTGCTATGCAATGTGGTGTCTGTACAGACACTGCTCCAGAACGGGAGAGAACACTTGGTTCAAAGCTGGAGGCCCACCATGTTCTGTCTACTGTGGGCAGCCACGCAACAGACAATAGCAAAGACTATTTCAGGACAGGGGTCTTCTACCAGGTTTTGGACAGGATGCTCGGTGAGATCAGGGACAGATGTTCACCTCAGGATGGTGACATAATGATTGGGATACAAGCTGTGCATCCTAACAGCAAAACCTTTTGTGACAGGGATAACCTATTTGCATTTGCCAAGATACACGAACGTGGCCTTGAAGACCTAGAGCAGGAGCTCTACCGAGTCAAAAGAGTTTTAGAGCGAAAGGTCCAACAAGGGATGCAGAGGCCGTCTACAATTGTAGCCTTGGCAGGTTTTATCAAACCGTACAAGGAAGTTTTCCATGCTTTCTTCAGGCTTTGCAACAGTGTGCTGGCAATACCGGTCAGCACAGCTGCCTGTGGGTGCAGCTCTTCCTGCCTGGAGCTCATTAAAACCCACCTCAGAACTACCATGGGAGAGGACCGGCTCAGGCATCTCGGGGTGGGGAGCATAGAGTACAGGAGGGCAGCCACCTGAAATCTAGACGAGTTTGTGGATAAGTTTGCACGAAACCACCACAACCGGAGAATACAGCTGTTGTAAACTGTGTTGTAACTGAGGTTAAAGGTCGTATCAGCGATAGCTGCTGGATGTTGTGTTTGTTTACGTTTGTGTTTATGTTCAAATAATTTTATATTTTACCTGAGGACCCAGCAACAAGACATGCAGGAGAGACAGGCAGCTCACCCCTACATTCAGTATTATCTGGGGGGGGGGGGACCCCACACAGTGTTTTGGTGTTGTTATGTGGAGCTAGGCCCACCTGCCCCACATGTTTTGAGGGCAGTTTATGGCGCCTGGGCTGCGTAAAACCACCAGACTTGTCTTTGTACAGCGCACGTAGGGAATGTGGAGCTAGCAGATCATGAGGAGATATTAGCTGAACATTATAAAAAGTGGGACGTGTTTACAAGACGCCCAGGACTGCTGATACAACCTTTAAACTGGACTGACTCTGTCTGTGGACTGTTGGGGTTTATGTGGGGTGGAGGAGAGAGTGGAAACGCCACATGTGCTCACTGCACCTGTATGGATATGGGCTTTTAGGAAAGGGGTGGATGACAGGGACATTCTTGGTGCCTAAATGTGTGTGTGTGTGTGTGTGTTACTCCTGGTGACATGTTTCATCCACACATCCAAATGGAGGAAAGTGAAAACCCCTCTCTTCTGTTTTCACCAGGAACCTTGTGGACAATCATCTCATCCTCAGAGCTTTGAGACTAATGGACAAAAAAACAAAACATGCAAAATCTCTCCTCAGAGCTAATTAAGATCTGGAAACATCTGAGGACCTCGAGAGCAACTATGAAAAAGTGCAGACGTATTAACTTTGATTTGCTTTATCTATTATGTTTTTTTTCTCTATCATTTATGTTGCATATTTTATTTTATTGAAGTTATCTGTCTTACCTCAGGTGTCTTGTATGTTGAGAGATGCTCACTGTCATGGTTTGTACGCCCTTATGTTTTATAAATGAACCACTTTCAATAAATAAATAAATAATACCATAGGAGTGAACAGGCGCCATTTCTAGACCCGGTATCCAGTTCTCCTCTATTACATCCATGCAGGGGACAGAGTTAAGAAGTCCATAACCAACACAAGTGTTGTTTATACACACATACTTGACAAAACAACAACAACAACAACAACAAAACACGAATGGAACTTTTCTAATTCAGCGTCTTTACTGGTGTGAGCACATGAAATTAAAGTACATTTAATAAGGAAGTACAGTCCACAGTACTGGATACATGGGAGACGTGCTGCTGTTACTGGGACATATTAACACATGAGTGAAGCCACTAATACAAACCTACACACATGTTCACCTGCACAACATGTACATGGATGCACACAGGTGAGACACAACCACTTCTGTCTCTCTCTCTGTCACACAGACACACACACACGGAATAAAACATAGCTTTTCTTTACAGGTGATCAGGAACAAAACACCACTTTATTTAACACCACACAGAAACCATCAATAAACAGGAAGCTGACTCGTATATTCTTAAAGTCGCACATATGATAAACATTTCTCTACAACACACAATCATAAGGTGAGTCCAGTAAATTCTACATGTGAAGCTAAAGGGGATTCCAGAGAGGAAGAGAGAGAAGGGGTAAACTAATAGCAGGGTGAAGTCTTGTAACACCTCATCTGATCCATCGAGGTTTGTGCTGTTCTGATGTGGATGTTATCATTCAGCATCTATCTATTAAACATCAGCCACACACAATCTTCCATCTGGATGTTTACACACCATGTTTTTACCTCCCTGTCTGTCTGAAACACATTCTGCTGATCTGAGCAACAACAAACAAGCTGTGAGTGGCTAAACAACATCCATTTAACGTGTACTCCTTTCACACGTTGTGATTTTCACACTGTTATCTGACAAGAATGAAAAGAAAACAGCATCCTGACTACACAATGTGCTGCAGGATGAAGAAGTTACAATATCCATCATCACTAGTTTGATTTCCTTCGCCTCGCTCTTCCATAACAACCAGCATCTTTACTAAGACTACAAAAAGCTTTAAAACTGCCTTTATTTATCAGTCTGTGTGTGTGGGGCTGAATTAACCTTCCTTCACTCTCACTTTGATCAAACCACATCCATCAGCTGCTGCTTTTTAGCGCCCGTTTGGTCCCCCTGGATAAGAACTGAGATTCTTTTGAAAACCACACAAAGAAATGAAAGTGGTGAAAGAAACCCGTTCACCAAACACGTCTTCCTCTGAGGACAGCTCTGCCCTTTCCACTCGTCAACTATTTCCAATCATATGTTTCAAACGCAGAACAAATCCTGACACGTAACCGAGATCTTCCCTACCAGACCTTCATCACCTCTGCAACCGCTCCATCATCCCACACTCCAAGTCCAGGATAGAGAGGCTGAGTGAAAGTGGTGTTGACTTTGTGGAGGAGGGTGGTTGTGTCAGAGACGCTGTAGAAAGACAAAACACCTGCCTCGTGGTCCAGGAACACTCCTACTCTGGAGGAGGAAGGACCTGACACCTTTGTTTCTACACTATTGTGTGTGAACCAGTAATGACCCCCAAAGCAGATTAACCTCCAGGACTTGTCATTATCACCAAATTCTGATTCACCTGATGATCTCTTGATGTCTTTGTATGACACTGCTATACCAACACCACCACTTAATGTCACCTCCCAATAACAGCGTCCAGATAAGCCCTCCTTGCACAGCACTTGGCTATAGTCAGTAAACCTGTCTGAATGAGGAGGATAATTCAAGTCTCGTGGTGTCCACGTCACCTTCCTGTTGTCCTCTGACAGGGAGACACGTTGATGGGCAGAGTTCACATCCAGCGTGAGAGGACGACAATCTGAAAGAACAGAAGTATTAATGTCAACCTGCTGTCATTTACTTAATAATTGTTGTATTTGTGTGTTGCAGTGTTTTGCTTACACAGTAAACAGTCTTCTCTGGTCTCTGGTTCTGGTGGCAGTAAGACATCTACAGCAGACGCTGCAACGAAAAGCACAACAAATACAACACGTTTATAAACTAGATGAGACTGCAAGTGTACAGGGAGGTTTTTCTGTGTGTTGGTGTGTGTTTTTCTCTATACTCGATATTCCTTTCAGCTACCTGCAGATGAAATCCTGGGCCATGTGTGTGTCATGATGTGGTCTAGTTTGTCTCTGAGGACAGACACAGCATCAGTCACATCTCTGAAGTAACGCAGAGGACGCACAACAATGCTCGGTGAGTCCAGAGAACCAGCCGGGAGGGACAGAGACTTGAATTTCTGGAGTGAGAGAAAGAGGACAGAGAAAGAGAGACAGAGAAAGAGAGACAGAGGAAGAGAGAAAGGAAGAGAGACAGAGAAAGAGGAAGAGAGACAGAGGAAGAGAGACAGAGAAAGAGAGACAGAGAAAGAGAGAAAGAGGAAGAGAGACACAGAAAGAGGAAGAGAGACAGAGACAGAGAAAGAGGAAGAGAGACAGAGGAAGAGAGACAGAGGAAGAGACAGGAAGAGAGACAGAGAAAGAGGAAGAGAGACAGAGAAAGAGAGACAGAGAAAGAGAGACAGAGGAAGAGAGACAGAGGAAGAGACAGGAAGAGAGACAGAGGAAAAGAGACAGAGAAAGAGAGACAGAGAAAGAGGATGTAGTTAGATTGTGTGTCTCCAACACAGGACGTCTCATCAAACACGTCTCTCACTAAACCCTCTCCATCTGGCTGTGTGGGTCAGTGAGCTGACTAGGACACCAAGTACAGATTGTGGCTCATCACCTTTACTACAAATCCTTCCCCATCTTTCCTGAAACTCTCCACAGAACAACAAGAAACAGAAGAAGAGTTACGTTTGTACCAAGAATCACTATTATTTCATGAAAGATAAAAGTCCCACACAACCATCGGCGTCGCCAGGTCATCTTGCCGGGGCTTCAGCCCCAACGTTTTGAGCGTCGCCCCGAATATCATTTTAAATGTGAGCCTATGTGAAGCCCGACACCACACGTGACGTGTGGGAATGTCCGATAGTCTTCGTCATGTAACAGCCTGTCAGAATAAATGCTGGTCTCTAAACTAACTCTGTGTGTGTGTGTGTGTGTGTGTGTGTGTGTGTGTGTGTGTGTGTGTGTGTGTGTGTGAGGGAAAGATAATTTAATATTCCAGGAAACTAATGTTAACATAAATACATGTATCTTTTTCCTCTCGTCTGGTACTGTAGCATGTCAATCAATGTTTACCATAGCAGTTGTGAAGTATTCTGCTTCTACTCAATACTACTACTAATAACTAACAACTGCTAATATTTTAACACCACAAGTCATAATTAATCTGGGGAGTAAACAGCACCTGAAGGAAATGGATGTGGTCGTCAGTGTGTGACAGCTGCTCCAGCTCAGAATCGCTCCTCCTCCACTCTTCCATCTCCTCCTGCAGCTGCAGGAGAAGCTCTTCAGCCTGACTGACTGCAGTCTTCTCCTGGGCTCTGATGAGCTCCTTCACCTCGCTGCGCCTCCTCTCAATGGAGGCCATCAGCTCAGTGAAGATCCTCTCACTGTCCTCCACTGCGGTCTGTGCAGAGCTCTGTCAGTAGAAAGATACAAACACCTGCCTGGTAAAGAAGCTGCATTTCATTTAAGAAGAAGGACCAGATGGATCCTAAATGTACATGTGACTAAAATGAACTTCTATTCCAGTCCTTTCTTCCACCTCTGATGCATTTTAAGCTGTGTTAGTATCACACTTTATTTAAATAGATAGTTACAAATCCCTTAGCAAATAAACTCAACCGCTGAAAATAAGACAATAAAACAAAAAGGGTGAGATAGGGTGAAAGATAAAACATGTGGCAAAACACCTTGTGCAACTACTGGGCTGCGAACATTGTAAAACTTTCCCATTGGGCATTTACATATGAGAATCAACAGGGCACAGATTGGGTTCACATGGAGCTCTTATCCAATCCTTTAGCGGTATTCACCTCTCCAATACCACATAATCCTAACATACAAATAACAAACCCGGTGGTTAAAGCTTCACTTAGGATAGGGCTCCAGTTTAGGAGGCATCTTGGATTAAAGCCTGCCAGCGGTCTTTTCCCAGCAGCAAATAATCAGTTCTTCTCGTCATGTGTGTTAGATAAGGCATTTCAACATTGGCATAGACATGGACTGGTGTTTTTCTGGGATGTATTTAAAGACGGAACATTCACCTCATTTGAAACACTTACCAAAGACCATAACATACCCACATCCCATTTTATTAGACACCTTCAAATCCGTAGTTTTGCCAAGAAAGTGTTCCCCTCATTTCCGTATCTGCCACCCAGGAGCCAATTAGATGTTATTCTAGAGATGGATCCCTTTGGGGGAAAACGGGTCTCTATAATTTACACACTGATCCAGGGATTGAAACAGATATCCTGGGACAAAACAAAGACTGCATGGGGGAGAGAGCTGGGTGTAGAGCTTTCTGAGGAGGCGTGGCGGGACAGCTTCACTCGTATACATACGTCCTCATTGTGTATACCACATGGCTTCATTCAGTTTAAGGTGCTTCACCGTCTTCACTACTCGGGGGACAAGCTTGCCAGAATCTTTCCCACCACATACCCTGGCTGTCCGAGGTGCAGCCATAGTCCAGCCTCGGTGGGACACATGTCCTGGGCATGGCCCCTCCCTCAACAGTTATTGGGGACAGATATTCAATGTATTCTCACATATCTGTAAACAGACCATAACCCCTGATTTTCACACAGCCATCTTTGGCATACCGCCCCCTAACTGTAAGGTGGCAACTTTGCCTCATTACTAGCACGCAGACTGATCCTATTTAACCGGAAGTGGAATAAAGCTCCATCGTTTTTGCAGTGGTTGAGGGAGGTGCTGTCCTTTCTACCTTTAGAAAAGCTCCGATATAAAATATGTAAAACCCGCAAAAACTTTACTTTGACCTGGAGTCCTTTCATAGACTTTATTGAAGGTTTTCCCTTTTATTGAATGTACTTTTTATTTACCTGGTTGTAACGACAATACTTATAGATATATGTGTACAACTTTATATCGTCTTCAAAAATATGGTTATTATGTGGAATTGGAATAAGAGATCCCTGCATAGTCCTTTTGTTTCTTTTCTTTTCTTTTTTTGAGCCTTGCGGAGGGGGGGGGGTTCCTACAGGTTTCTTTTTTTTTGCTGTTGTTGTTCGTGTGCCTTGTATACCTGTTCCAAAAAAACTTGAAAATTGGAAAATAAATTTAAAAAAAAAACAAAACAAAAAAAACCCACCTTGTGCAAACATTTAGTTCAAGGTGGGACTCTCCTCAGCCAACAGAATATATCTGATCCATCATCTCTGCCAACCCTCGCTAGGAGAGAGGCCAACATGCTCATTTGTCACTTTACCAGACAAACAACAGCATACACTTGAGTCCATTTTCTTCACCTTCAGATCCTCCACAGCCTGTCTCAGCTTCTTAATCTCCTTCTCTCTCTGCTGGGCTTTCTGGCGACTAACATCAAACCGTTTCTGGAAGAAAACATACCAAAACATTGCAGCTGGGCAAAGGGAGAATAAAGTGGGAGGCATTTCTGTGTCGGTCAGCAGTTTTTAAGGTAACACAGGGAGCCTCGGCTTTTAGATGTGCTGAATATTCTGTGTTGAGAAACTGAAGGTTTTCCATATACAAACCAAACCTATTTTACATGTAACCTCACAGGACTGCCTCTTGTTTGTTGGTGATCAACAAGTTGTGGTGGTCCTACCTGTATCTCAGCCCTTTCTGCTGCAGCCGACACTGTATCGTGGCCCTTATGTTCATCCATGGTGCACAGATAGCAGATACACTGCTGGTCTGTACGACAGTACACCTCCATCAGCTTGTCATGCCTGGAGCACATCTTCTCCTGCAGTCGGGCCGTGGCAGAGACCAGCTTGTGCTTCTTCAGCACAGGAACAGTGTAGTGAGGCTGGAGGTGAGTGGAGCAGTAGGAGGCCAGGCACGCTGAACAGGTCATAAGGGCTTTGTGAGGTCGAGTCCCTGTGCAGAAATCACAGGCCACATCTGTGGGGCCAGCGTAGGACACATCTGCAGAGGGAGAGGCCTGCTGGTTCCCTGTTGTCTTCAGATTCTCCACAATCTGAAATATTAAAATCCTGTCTTAAAGGAATTATCTGCTGTGGTCATGAGAAAATGTACTACTGCTACGATCACTACTTATGGTGATAATAATGATAAGAAAGAAAATCAACATCACTACAATGTTGATGTTGTTAAGTTAGAATGAAGTGAGGAACAAAACAGAGAAACATGTCAGTAATAAATAAGATATGGGAAAACAGTAATATAAGAATGGGAGTAAAATAGTGTGGAGAACATATATGAAAATAACAAAATGAAAGCCACTTTATTTGACATTGTATTCTTACAACGAATTGTATTCTCACAATGAATGTGTTGTCTGCATTTAACCCATCCTATTGTATAGGAGCAATGGACGACTCCAGTTCTTCTTTCCATCGCCTTGCTCAGGGGCACAGACAGGACTACGAACCCTAACACGCATGTCTTTTTGATGGTGGGAGGAACCGGAGCACCCAGAGGAAACCCACACAGACATGGGGAGAACATGCAAAGTCCACACAGAGAGGACCTGAGAAGGCCTGGGGTTCGAACGCAGGACCGTCTTGTTGTGAGGCAACAGTGCTAACCACTGGGCCACCATATATTCAAAATATATGTAAAAATGAGTTGAGATAGGAATGAAAGCAACAGAATAGCCCAAGGATCTAGAACCTCATTTGGGATTGTCCTCCTGGGGTAACAGAACCGAAGGCTAGTCCAACACCTCAATAATAATATTACATTTCAATGGATTGAAGCTACAAACTACTAAAATGTGACCACGAGTATTTCTTTTGCCAGCAGCACAATAACTGCCACATCTGCCTCTTACAAATGACTTTTCTCTTCCTGTCAGTCTCACCTGAGCCAGCATGGTGTTCTTCACAAGGGCAGGCCTCGGGCTGAAGGTCTGTCTGCACTGAGGACAGCTGTACACTCCCTTCTCTTCATCCTTGTCCCAGCAGCTCTCTATACAGTCTCTACAGTAACTGTGTCCACACTGAAGAGTGACTGGCTGGTTGAGGAGGTCCAGAACGATTGAACAACACAACTGATCTCTGTCCAGCAACAACCCCTGCTGCTGCTGCTCAGCATTTTTACTGACAGCCTCTCTCACACTGACGGAAAAGAGCTGACAACGGTTTCGTTTTCTCTGAAAACACCTGGGAGACTGAATGGGAGGGACTTCCTTGTTCTGTCCAGAGGGAGAAGCTTTACAGGAGAACAGAGGTGAGCAATGAGTTACAAAGTCCAACACCCACAAACATGTTGTTTATATACACACCGACAAAACACAACAGACAGGAAGTTACAGACAAGAAGTGTAATTAAGACATTAAAATGGTCTTAAGGAGTCCGTTATATTCACGTGCCCAACGTTTATCTGTCCCCGTGCAGATATTTTATTGTTGCTCTATAAAGACGGTCACTTATCACTGATCAGCTTAATCAATAATGCTGCTCATGCCATGTGTCAGTACTGTCTAATGGGCTTAAGCAACGGTAGTAATGACACATTGTGTACTGTATGTAAACATTACAATATTTTGTTTATCACAAACATTGACTATATGATTATAACTACTTTAATTACATTATATTATTATTAAATAGTTATTTTATTGACGTCATTATATTACTGTTAATATGTTATTATCATATTTACTATCATATTTATTACTGTTTTCATATTATTTACTATTATTATTGTGATAAAGAAATAGCCTTCATTTAGCAATTAAAAGATAAATGTTGTGTAACTTACATTTCCTGGTTGTGATGTGTGAAACAATAGGACATCTTTTGTTGTTAGAGAAGTACGTGTTGTATATATATTGTATTTAAATGAAAAAGGACACTTTTGTGTTGAGTCATATTAATCGAATTTTTTTTTACATTTTTATAAATGTAATTCTAGTTTTTCCCCTTATCCCATCCGATTAACCCATTGGCATATGGCCGGAACACTTGTCGAATAACTCCCCTGGCTCACGTTTCCACAGGAAGGAGATAGTTGTAACACCAGCTTCCTTCAAACTCGTGTCGGCCGCTTTCGCCATTTTACACGCTGAAGCCTCGCATGGATTGCATCACCTTCAGGCCGCGAAGGAGGCGTAGGGAGAATGCTTTCGGTTGCTTGGCTACAGGTGCCCGGGTGGGCCAGAGGGGTCGCTGGAGAACGACGAGTTCCCGAACAGTACACCGATCTACACCCACTATCCCTCGGGTAAGGGTGGCCTAATGAAGGCCTGACCCCGTGGACGCTCTGGCCGTGACCGGTTACGGCGAGTCTGGGATACCAACCTCCCAGCCACGTGACGAGCAGACTGCAAGAACGACGGTTTATTCCGCTCCGCCACCAGAGCGGCCCATTAATCGAATTTTATTATTAGGAAATAAAAAACAGTGCAATAATAAAATCAGTGCAATCAGTGGGTATTCATTTAGATCAAATAAACATGTTGTAACATACATGAATCAGTAGACACGTTGGCCCTTGGCTAACGGGTCGAACCCTTTAGTCGACTGGTTAACATTGTCGCTTGCGGACTGGGAGATACGGGTTTGCGTCCCGGCTGTATACTCAAGGTTTATCCTGGTATTTTAAACTTGGGCCCTATTTTCCCATCATTTGGGGTCTAAATGAGTAATAAGGACAATTTTTTGGAATGGTCAAGTATCGAGCTAGAACGCTTTAGGCAGCAACGGCAAAATGGGCCGCAATGTAAATGTAAAAAAAAAATAGGGTCTGTAGGTATCCTTTCTGTAGTGTTGTCAGACACTTAATCTGAGCCTGTCAGTAGCAAAATACAAGCCATTTTAATGGACGTACTCTGACAAGCACCAACTGCGCCTTAAGGATAACACTGAAGCCGTTTCGCAGCTGCAGACTGAAGCGTTCTCGCTCAATTCTGGACCAATTCCAAACACCTGTCGCCATTATTGATTAGACCACAAATGATAGGAAAATTGGGCTCAGGTTTTAACATACCAGAATTACCCTCTAATATTAACACTACCAATGTCCTCATTTCCACTGTTCCAGGAGTCTCCTTGATTTCATAGGGATACAAATTCAACTCATTTTCAACTACACAACATTTTCAGCTAAAATAAGTGAACATTATCCTACTACTCTGGGTCCTCCAAGACGAAAGAAGAGCACTACAAGAAACTGAAGTCAAACACCCAAGCTCAACTCCGCTCCATGGAGGAAGCTTGGTGGCAAAGTAAAGCCCTTGAGATCCAGGGCTACGCAGACCAGAACCACCTCCACGGCTTCTTCTCTGCTATCCATGCCATCTACGGGCCCATCAAGACCGCACCAAAACCAATGAAAGCAGAGGACAATGTAAAAATTCTGAGGGACGATGTAGCCAGCAGTCAACGATGGAAACAGCACTTCCACCAGCTCCTCTGCAAACCATCATGAGCGTCTCCGGACTGCCTTCATGAACTACCTACTCTGCCGCAAAAACCATGGATGTCTGCACCTCCTTCCACCAAGGAGCTTCAAACAGCGATCGCTCAGATGCATAAAAACAAAGCGGCTGGCCCCGATGGAATCCCTACAGAACTGTACAAGTATGGAGGACTAGCTCTTCAGACGCGACTGTATGAAATCATCCTGCAGATCTGGGAAACCCAGACTGCCACAGGCACCTTCCGATTACTGTACGACTCACTGTACCTGCTGAGCCATGCCGCCCCACTGTGTAAAATTCAAAATGATGCCCAAGTGTTTCAATGATGTCTGGCCTCAACACAAGTTAAGCTGCGCAGAAATGATGAAGAATACTACAACCTTCATCAAACGCTCTTCATCTTTCCCATGGTAACCTGTAGGAGCAGACAGGATTCCTACCAGGAAGGGGAAAACAACACTCATGGCTGCTTTTAATATCCATTTAATAATTTATGAGGGCTATTACCTCCAAATCTGCCTCTTCTACCTTGTCCACCACCTTTAACAGATTTTAAGTTATTAGGTTGTCTTAATACTTGTCAACTTGTTTTACAGTTAGCTGATGTTAACAGCATTCAATTGACATAGGAAAAAAATAAAAGCTTAGGTCTTGGGTCCAGTACAAACAGAACAACAATTTGGAGACATTTTATTTCAAGGTATATTCTTAAGTCAGGAATTATAACCTTAAATAAAGAAATTCAAGCGTGTGGCTTTTAACATTGCTTCAATGAGGCATCAATTCACTTCAGAGTTCTCTCACCTCTTGAGTGCACCCGTCTTAAACTCACTATACCAACTTTGTGCTTTCACTTAAATCCAAGGGTGCTAATTTTATACAACATTACAAAGTGATATTCTTTAATACTGAAGGAAATGTTATACTTTACACAATGGTAACAGGGTGTGGAATCAACTTACCTTGGCCTACCCTTCTTCCACGGCCACCACCTGTTCCACAGAAACCAAAACACCTGAGTTTGTTTGAATGAAGGGAATACATTCATTTACAGCCTATGAAACCATCAAGTTCACCATTTCAATTAATAACAAACCTCTAGAAGGCTGAGAGAAACCGCAAGCTCCACTTTCATTCCTTCCATCTCCTGTGAAATAAAAGGCAGCTCCTCCAAATTCCATGAAGGAGTAAAAAAAAATACCGCAATATTAAATAAGGTGCGTGCTAATACAATAAACCAGTCGTCCCCTTACAATGGCAAGCAACTTTACCTCTTCTGAAGCCACCACCACACTTAAACTCTCTGCCGCCCCCTGGTGGAAACATTAATATTGACCAAAGGGGGAAAAAACCCACCTCAATTAAATGTAAAAACTTTCTTGCAATACTGAGGAACTTGTGAATTTTTTTCTTTCCATCCATCTTTTCAAAATAATGCACATAAAAATACTTTGATGGACCGAACCCCCCCCCCACCCCCCGTTTTTGAATAAACAGAGAAATTAACTGCAAGCAATTTATCATTATTCAAACTAAAACTTCATGATCGTGACAGCCCTAGCATGTCTTAGAAAACTTAGCACTTGATTCAAAATATCATGCAATATTTAAACATAAGGAATACATCGTTATTCAAAATTAGTCATATGACATTCCATCTTAAACCAGCTTTAAAATATTCCAGCGCTACAAACAAAGGGTAACTCAAAACCATGATAAGGTTGTCAGAGCCTTAACAGATAAGACTTGCTCACACTTGGTAGGCAGTAACAAGCTCATGAAAGAGTTTTTCTACGATTAAATACAAGAATTGTTTCTCACAGTATATCAAGTACAACAGTCATAGCCGGTCTCACCTCTGCCACCTCTTCCTCTCATGCCTTGTCCTCGTCCACTGTTCCAGGATCCGACATCTAAATTACAGAAGATGAGGCCAAGGAGTCAGAGGCAGGTAGGATTCAGGCACCGCATGTCCACCACCTGCAGTATTGAAAGTGCCTCCGATCCTCCTACTCAACTGTGCTGCTGCTCACTTACCATTCTCATCTTCATTACTCCCTGTACAAGACAGTTAAGAACATTAAATAAGGTTAAGATGACTTACTGCTGTTTGATTTTTGGTGAAATAGCTACTTTTGTTGCGCTAGGGCTAGCGCCCATTATGCATAAAGTAATCCTTTTGAGCCAACCCAATCGGGTGAAATGATCATACTGATCTTATGTGAGATTTCACCTTGCTGCTCTCATTCAGAGTGCCCAGAAAAGTCTAATCAGTTCATCTGGACACCAAGTTTAGTGGGAAAATGTTTCATCACTCACCTGAGTGACTTCGTCAGCACTTGATGACAGATTCAATCTCACATAAGACAAACATGGTGAACTCAAGATTTGTCACGCTTAGGAAGTTAGCATTACACAACATTTGATGTCTTAATACCTGAAGCAAATGAAGTCTTGGATTCTCCTCCCCCTCTCCCTCCACGGCCTGCAGATGACAGCAAAAAAAATTAACATTTGGGAAATGTTTCCAAGGATTATACTCAAGGTTTATCCTGGTATTTTAAACTTGGGCCCTATTTTCCCATCATTTGGGGTCTAAATGACTAATAAGGACAATTTTTTGGAATGGTCAAGTATCGAGCTACAACGCTTCAGGTAGCAACGGCAAAATGGGCTGCAATGTAAATGTCCAAAAAAAGAGGGTCTGTAGGTATCCTTTCTGTATGTCTGTGAATGTTCTCATTCATCCAGGTCATGGTTATCCAAAGGAGTTGAATCAAGTGCAACTGGAGTTGGTGTATACCCGTGAAGACATTTCGCCTCTCATCCAAGAGGCTTCATCAGTTCGTGCCTTTCTGACTAGACCAAGCTAGTCTGACTGGCTGGTGAGGAAACTCAGATATTTATCCTCTTTGGAGTCGTTATCAGAGCTGCTGATGTCTATGGCTCTTTGTGTTCCGATGTTTACCCACGCCCGTCGTTATCAGAGCTATTGACGTGCATGGCTCTTTTTGATCCGATGTTCTTGGGCCCAACGACCGTCGCTGCTTAACATCGGATCACAAAGAGCCATGGACATCAATAGCTCTGATAATGATGGGCGTGGCTAAACAACGGAACACATAGAGCCATGGACATCAATAGCTCTGATAACGACTCCAAAGAGGATAAATATATTGAGTTTCATCACCAGCCAGTCAGACTAGCTTGGTCTAGTCAGAAAGGCACGAACTGATGAAGCCTCTTGGATGAGAGGCGAAACGTCTTCACGGATATATACCAAGTCCAGTTGCACTTGATTCAATTCCTTTGGATATCCTTTCTGTTGTATTGTCAGACACTTAATCTGAGCCTGTCAGTAGCAAAATACAAGCCATTTTAGTGGACGTAATCTGACAAGTGCCAACTGCCCCTTAAGGATAACATTGCAGCTGTTTCGCAGCTGCAGACTGAAGTTTTCTCGTTCAATTCTGGACCAATTCCAAACATCTGTCCCCATTATTGATTAGACCACAAACGATGGGGAAATTGGGCTCAGGTTTTAACATATCGGAATTACCCTCTTCCAATATTAACACTGCCAAAGTCCTCACTTCCACTGTTCCAGGAGTCTCCTTGATTTCATAGGGATACAAATCCAACTCATTTTCAACTACACAACATTTTCAGCTAAAATAAGTGAACATTATCCTACTACTCTTGGTCCAGAATCCTTTACTGTTCCATGAAGATGTTTTACAAGGTGCTAGAAGAAAATACGGTAACACTTTAGTATGGGGAACATATTCTAAGTAACAGAAACTTAATTTAGAGTAATTTAACACTATTAACACTTGTAGTTTTGTGTTTTGTTATGTAAGAACAGACCATATTCATTAAGTGTTAGTAAGGGAGAATAACTCTTCTTGTGGTACTACCACCTTATAAAGTCCATACTAAGCAAAGCATATTGAGATGGTACTACTAATAAGCAATAATTCTGAGGTTATAGAGGGAAAACTCATAGTTAATGGCTTACTGGTTTTATGATAAGGCCATGCAGAATACGGCATTAATGAGTACGTAATGATGACCAATTAAGAGCCATTATGTTGCTAATGTGCATGCTAATAAGCACCTAATTAATGGTGACTATGTTCCCCATACTAAAGTGTTACCGAAAATACTTCTCTTAAATTTTAACAAATGACTCAAAAGATCACTGAAACGTTCTTCCAAAGCAGTTGTCACAATAACGCCCAAAGAAATATACTCACCACCAAAAGTAGGAGTGTGGCTTGTGGCTTCACTGGTGACTTCCTGTAAATAAAAAGGCGCTGGCGGTTTCACTTGTCTCATTCAAATTGGAAACTTCCAGCATATTTCACTTACCTCTTCCTCCCAGTCTTGCATTTTCAATACTTCTGTGTGAGAAGCAATAATTGAATAGATCAGAGATGGCAATGTACAGCATTTTGAAGAGGAAAAACAGCAAGGCACCCCTTGTCTAATCTCTCCATATCTACTTCAGACCAACTCCAATACATGTTTGAAACTCAAATGTCACATTTTCTAACTCTGTGTCCGCACTAGATCTCTGCGAAGCTCACGCAATTACTATATGCAATAAAGGTATTACAGACAGTGATTGCGATTGCAATATTGTCAATTTTGCTCATATTTAAAAGCTTCGACCAGGTCGACCCAAGGTTTGAAGGTCGTCGCCATTTTGAATGCGTTAGGCTAACACGCGGCAGTAATCTCACGTTAGGGTGAAGAAACTTGACCACCTAACTTCTTCACAGGCCACTCAAAACGGGTAAATGAATGTAAATTAAATTATTCGAGGTTAAATGTGGAACTTTTAAGACCAACTCATTCGACTTAGGAGGGCTTAGAGAGCAGCGAACACGACCGTCAACGCTCCCGTTAGCTAACACGTCAGCGAGCTGCCCAGAGTCACATTCCTTTCAAGGTCAACTAACGTGAATTAACACTCTGTAGTTTTTCCTTTAAATGGTCGCCAACGGCACAGACTGACGCAGAACAACAACAAAACTTTTTAAAATACTTTCCTGTTCGTTTCATTACATTTGTAGACGTCTGTCGCGATATCCTCAACGGTGTCTCGAAGCGGATCTATGACCTGTCTCGGCGGAAGCAGACTGCTCTCCATCACCGCCTCAGTGGATCGGCGCATGCGCAGATGACACCTAGCGTATACCTCCGCAGACAGCAAGGCCGGAAAATAAATGAATAAACAAATAAGTAGGGCAGGGGTCGGGAACCTTTTTGACTGGGAGAGCCATAAAAGCCAAATATTTCTAAATATATTTCATTGAGAGCCATATAGTATTTTTAACGTATAATAAATTAAATATGTCTTACTTTTAATGCGACTTCTGGTGCTGCATGGTTTTGCTGATGGCCTTGTAGTCTGGTTCATACGTGGTGAGGTTGAGCTTCATGCAGGCGTTGAGGCTTCCATCAGTTAAACGTGAGCGTAGGTTGGTCTTAATGTTCCTCATATGCGAGAAAGACTGTTCACATGCATATGTAGAGCCAAACATGGTCAATACGGCAATACTCACACGCTGCATTGTGTGGTATGTCACAGGAAGCTCGTTCCAAGTTTTAAGAATCAGCTGGTCTTCAGGTTGAAGATTTTTAATTTCTGTCCACTTGTGTTCCCTCGCCAGCTCTGCTCGCTGTCGCGCAAGACTTTCCAACTCTCCATTAAGTGACTTGAACTTACTCATCCACATGTCTGATGCCTTCAGGTCAGCAACTTCCAGCTCAAAGTCTCCGATAGAGACCCCGGGGATGCATGTCAGGTCGATTTTGTCCACTGCACACTCATGTGGATGAGTGATGAACTTGAAAAGACCAGTGCGCGCACGAAATTCTCCAAAACGTGCTTTGAATGACTGCAGGAGATTGAACGTAAAGCCAGCTAGCTGCTGGAGATCCAGATGTTGAGTGGAGTCACTTGCTAAGCATGCATCTCTAAATTGTTGCAGTCTTTCAAAGTGCAGAAGACGACCTGTTTCAATGTCCCTGAGAAAGACTTCCAGCTTGCTTTCAAATGCAAACACTGCTTGTTGAAGGGATGAGATTGTATTTCCAATACCTTGCATTTTCACATTGAGCTGGTTCAGATGGCCAGTTATGTCCACGAGATAGTGAAACTGCAGGAGCCAGTCAGTGTTGTCTAGCTCAGGATGCTTGACGCCTTTCATTTCAAGAAAAGTCCGGATTTCACTCAGGCAAGCTGCAAAACGGCTGAGCACCTTCCCCCTTGACAACCAACGCACGTTGCTGTGTAAAAGCAGACCGGGATAATGATTCCCAACTTCTTCTAACAGAGCTTTAAACTGGCGATCATTTAAAGCTCGGGCAACAATAAAGTTGACCACTCGAATGACCAGAGACATCACCTCGCCAAGCTCCTGGCCACACGTCTGAGCGCAAAGCGCCTCCTGGTGCAGGATGCAATGAAAACTTAGGATGGCTCTCTTTTCATGTTCACGGAGAAGCGCTACAAATCCTTTGTTCTTCCCCAACATACAGGGTGCACCATCAGTACAGACAGAAATAAGTTTATCCATCGGTAGTTTTTTTTCTTTAGCAAACTCCATGAAAGACGTGAATAAATCCTCTCCTCTTGTTGTCCCTTTCATTGGCAAAACAGCCAAGCTTTCCTCACGCAGTGTGTCACCTGCAGCATACCTGGCAATGATACTGCACTGAGATAGATGGCTAACGTCTGTTGACTCATCTAACGCGAGAGAAAAGTATGTCCCGGCGTTTATGTCCTTAATTTGTGTTTCCTCGACTTGATTTGCCATCATGATGCTACGATCGTGCACAGTTCTTGCTGACAGGGGCATGTCTTTTATTCGTTTGATTATCTTGTCTTTATTTGGGAAGTCATCAAACAGTTCATTGGCCACATCAAGCATGAATGTTTTGGCATACTCGCCATCTGTGAATGACTTTCCATTCCTTACTATTGCCAAAGCCCCCGCAAAGCTAGCGGAATTCCCGTCACCTTGCTTGGTCCACACACGTAGTTGCTGCTGACTCGTCTGCACTCTCCGCTGTAGCTCCTCGCATGCCCTTTTCCTGCCGTCCCCCGCTGGATATTTCGATGCAAATGAAGCATGGTGCGTATCGAAGTGCCGCTTTATATTTGACCGTTTCATCGATGCAATTTTATCATTGCATATTAGACATACCGCAGATCCTGCTCTCTCCACAAATGCAAATTCCTCTGTCCACGCAGCCTGGAATGCACGGTAATCATCGTCTTTTTTTCTTTTCGCCATCTTTTCCGTTACAAGGGTTGAAGCGGATAAACTAGTTGGCTATCTGATAAAACTGATTTCTTCACCTTTACAATGACCCGGACATGCTCGCGAGCCATTGGTTCCCGACCCGACCCACGGGTGACCCGTGAAATTTATCTTCAAAACTAATTTCTGTTTACTTTAAAATGACACAGTATTATTAAGAAATATCACAAGTATTTTAAAATCAGTTCCAAACTGATTTTTTTGAAAAAAAAATAATTTTCAACTCAAAATTGTCTGGGAGCCATATGCCGTCACCGGAAGAGCCATATATGGCTCGCGAGCCATAGGTTCCCGACCGCTGAAGTAGGGGAACGTTGGTAGAATAAGTTTGAGATCCACTAAAGGATGTGAGAAGTAGCTGTTTTTGGCTGAACCAGCCAGCGGGACCAGCCCTACAAACGCCAATGTCCCCAGCTGAGTATCCTTTCTAACATGATAAGCCAAACCCTCCATTCAGCCTGGGAAAAAGAGGATTCTCCCCTCCATCTTGCTCTCTTCAAGCGCTTGCTTTTTCTTTTTTTTCTTATTGGACGGTACAGTGTCCTCTTGGGGTTTTTGGGGCCTCTGACTTGCTGGGAGAAGCTGGTCTGAGCCCCAGCTGTGGAACTCATTCCTTTCTGAAGAACTGCAACATCCGAAAGGTCTCTCGCTGAGTCTCTCATGTCTTATAGCCAATTATGCAAGTATTACAAATGCTAGATTTCATCTCTCATAGAGACACTGAGTTTCTTTTGCGAACTTCACATTTCAGTCTTCGCAGGCCTTTAACAATCTTCCTTCACTCTCTCTCTTCCCTTTCAGTTTCACCCCCCCTCCCATGACTCAGGGGAGTCAAAAAGAAAATCTACATTACATCACAGTTTTCACCTTTGGTCTTGGCTCTTACAATTTCATCTAATGTGTGTAATATCTTAAATTTCTTTACAGTAATAAAATTGCTATATTGCTTGCAGTCAAATTCCCACACAGGACTTACAAGAACAAGAAATGAAGAGCAGACACATTTAAGAAAGAAAAGAAAGCCACTTTATTTGGTCATTGTACAGGTTACGATGAAATGTGTTTTCTCTGCATGTGTAACCATCCTATTGTATAGGAGCAGTGGGCAGCTGCAGCACCTGGGGACCAACTCCAGTTCTTCTTTCCATTGCTCAGGGACACAGGCAGGAGTATTAACCCTCACATGCAGGTCTTTTTGATAGTGGAAGGAAACCGGAGCACCCGGAGGAAACCCACGCAGACACGGGGAGAACATGCAAACTCCACACAGAAGTCAGTGTTGGTGGGGTTTCTTACTTGTGCGTGGTGCAGTTTGTGCTCCACAGGACTTTGGGTGCCTTTGGATGAAACCCAGGACTCGGTGTTCCCTGGTAGAGCCTGGACATCCTCAGCGTCTCCACTCAGAGAGCTCTGCCTCTCCTTTGAGATGACGTCCACATTAGTTTGGACTTGACAGTACTGCTCCAATAGTCTGCCACTCTCTTGCATTGCTTGCTCCCTGCATGGGACAGAAATCTATCATTCCATTACAGTCTATTTCACTCTATTTCATATTTATTTTCAGTCTATTTCATATGTATCATCTTTCATCAATCACCTTTTTTCCAAACAAAAAACAAAATGGTTGTTATCATTCTTAATCTTTACTAGTGGGGAATACATGGGTAATGCCTTACTTAGGGTGAGGAGCTCGGACATCCGGAGGGAGCTCGGAGTAGAACTTGTTGAAAACTTGTTGTCAATTAGTCAATAAAGGAAAAAAATCCAAACTAAAAAAAAAAAAGAAGGTCGGAGACGCACGCGGGCGACAATGAAACACGATTGACAGGAAACATTTCCAGTTGTTGGTAAGAGAGGGACCTGCAACGGGCCACTTGCTCCCCCTTCCTCTTTCGTTTCATATATTGGTTATCTGTCATCCATTTTGTTTCAAACGTTAAAGCCAATTGAACCATTTCGCTGATTTTTTATCTTTTTAATAATAATAATAATAATAATAGCTTTGTTTTGCTTATGAATCGCTGTGACCGTCTAATGAGAAATAACGTCCAGACATGTGACTAGCCTCCATGACAACAAAGGTGTCACTCACAGTGATTGACATTTGTAGAGGCGAATCAAAATGGACATACCGCTCGTAC
Source organism: Lampris incognitus (assembly GCF_029633865.1). Classification (NCBI taxonomy): domain Eukaryota; kingdom Metazoa; phylum Chordata; class Actinopteri; order Lampriformes; family Lampridae; genus Lampris; species Lampris incognitus. Next base: position 74,273 of record NW_026611172.1, on the reverse strand, counting down.
TCTGGTAAGCCAATGATATGCGCGTATCCCCAGCCCCGAAGGATTTAGACCAGTCAAATTTCTCTGTGTCAGAATGAGGGTGGAGCTAAAAAGAGCCTGGGGCGGGTCTTCGTAAGAGCACGTCAGGTCGCTGTTGCCTAGCAACAAAATTCTTGGTTTGGCAGTTTTGACGACGCTAAACAAAACACGAACGATGACTTCCACAAACGTGTTTCAAGAGCTGGACAGTAATTCAAACCCGGGTTCGAGGTAAGCAGAAATCACCTGAGGACTTTTAGCCATTTAAAAACGGCCAACGGTGCATTTTCCAAGTTTAGGCAGCTACCGAGCCAGCTCATCTTGTCAAAGTTCGGCGTTTGCTAATCGGGCTAGCTAGCTTTTCATGACGCTAAAGCGGGCTCGTTTTGTCCTGTTCACAACCAGCAATGTCACCCGGAGCCTTGGGTCGGGGTTTAAGGTCTACGTGTTGACACAGCTCAACTTCACTTCTCTTGATCAACATGGTGAGCTTGGCCTGCCAGCTAACTGGTTCAGGCGCTGTCTGCGGTGCCTGCGGAAGTGTGTGAGCGCCCTCAAACCCTCCCTGAATATCTGCTAGTCGAGAATGTGGCTGCAGAACCTCTTTGTTCTGGCTAAAGGAAGAGGCACATTTTCCCCGTTGCTAGGAGACCTGCTGATCTGGGCGGTACCGTTAAAACATGTCTGTCGTGTTGCGCCTCGGAAAAGATTTCCTCGCTAAAATTGTCTTAACAAGTGTAAGCCACGCCCCCTTTCTGTAACCTCGCTTACAAAATAAAAAACAGTATACTTGAAGTTTATTTTATTAAGTAAACTTCAAGTAAAGTTCAAGTTCGTTTACTAGTAGTATACCTGTAAGTATACTTAAGTATAATTTTGTTTAGTATATCTCTGATAAGTACTTAAAAAGTAAACTGAAAGGATACTCACTGTTTTCTTGTTTAAAATAAGTATACTAATAGCAAACTTGAATAAAATACTTTTTTTGTAAGGACATACTACATACACACCCACAGAGTTGTAGTTATAAAAGATGGTCAAACCAAATTCAGCGGTCCAGTCATCTGGTCTTTAGCTGTCTCTCACATGTTTGATGTAGAACTTCCTATATCCCTGCTCAACTTCCATGCACACAAGTATCCAGTTTTGAATGGGAGCCGGCTGTCCAGTCGCTGCTGTCCAGCGCCTGTAAATGCTGCACCTCGTCGGTGGTAGTCATGGTGCGTCTGAAACGGCGGCTGTACCCACACATGTTGGAAATAACACCTGAAAAACAAAACGGAAAACACATGTTGCTAATCTAACAAACCTAACAAGGCCTATAAAACGTGAAATGTAAAAAAAGAAGTCAACCTTGCGAAGGAAAGGACGCGACCAACACACGTCATAGGGACATGGCGCGCACGATGACGCGCGGTCATTTTGACCGCTCATGGTCGTTTTTACATCTTATAACTTTTTTGTGCAATTGATCTAAAAATCTTTTTAATGCAATTATACACAATTTTAGGAGCATTCAGGTAGCGGTAGTTCTGTATCTTTCCCCCCACAAAGTTATTAAACTTTGAAAATCCAAAACAGTCAAAATGACCGCCATGGTCGTTCTAGTAGTTTTTAACGTTTAAAGTGTTAAAAGTAAACAATTGTGTTACACAACAAGAAAAGATGGCACAAAATGTTGTTAGAACTTTTGCACATGCATTAGGTTTGAATACGTGCCTTGATAATGCCAAAATGTTGGGCCTAGCTCTTAAAATACATGAAAAATAGAGAACTGCGATGGTGTTTTGTGTCTTGCTTACCAAGGCGTCCAAATCCTGAGCCCTGAATCATGAGACGTATTGAACCGTGAAATTAGTGAATCGTCCCAACCCTAGTAAATATATAGTGTGTACTTCTGGTACATCAGATAATATGGTGTAATATAATGGGAGTATATAGCATTGTATATGGGCATGATGGGTCGTGGTATTGGTAATATGGTATAGTGTATGGGCAGTATCGTATATAAGCAATATGGTATAATATATGAGCATAGGTTGTTGATTACTCAACCATAACAAAACTCTGTATTGCAGCGCCACACCTATATTACATACACGCTTGTCTCCAGTGTCCTGTTGTTGTTCCATTTATTTCTTCTGTTTTTTTGTTTTGGGTTTTTTTGTGTGAGTGATTTCTGCAAGTGCTAGAAGCTGCTGTGTACTGGAGTCAAATTCCTCGTGTGCATAGGCACACTTGGCCAATAAAGAAACACATCAAACAATTTATTAAGTCAAGCAGAGCATTTTATGTCTTACAACATGACTGGAGGGGGACTTGAAGCTGTGATCATGTACAGAAATCTGTCCAGCTCTTGTCAACGCCAGGAGGGTCAGGGTCTGTGTTTGTAGCTGCGTACTACACCTAATACAGTTTGTGCACCAGATAGCTACTTGTTACAGACAGCTAGCTGGTTTTGATGAGAAAGCCCCCAATATCTGCCCTTACTGGACATCTGTGTCAGCAGCCTTCTTCCTGTCTTCACTGTTTCATGTTGTTCTGCTGAGTGATTTTTGATCTCTGCTTATTTTTGGTCTTTGTCTTTCATCTAGACATATAAGTGATAAGTGGTGTCCAGAAGAGGTTCATCCACAAGTCAAGCACAACACAAACCAGGAGTCCCAGCAGTGGAGAGAAGAGCGACGCAGGGAACGATGCTGCAAAATTATATTTGCAGTTCTGATCACCCTCTTTGTTGGGGCTGTGCTTGCTCAGGCCACATTTCTCCCAGCTCTGGTGGCAGAATATAAAATTCTTAATCTAGAGATAGAGAGAGATGACACCATCCACCAGGTGAACCTGACATCCACCCAACAGAAACTGGAACTCTGCTCAACATCAAAAACAAATGTTGCAGCAGAGGCCAGACGACTGAGGACCATCCTTTCTTTAAAGGAAGTGCCTCTCTGTGATCTGGACACCCTGCAGTGTAGGTGCTGCCCATTAGGCTGGGAGGAGCACAGATCACAATGCTACATCCTTTCCCTGCACACCAAAAACTGGCAAGCCTCTCGCAGGGAATGTCTGGACATGGGGGCAGACTTGGCAGTAATTAGGGATGAGGAAGATCAAGTCTTCCTTATCAATTTTACTGTCAGGTTCTACCAGCGCCGCCCCGAGCTGGGCTTTCTGGGGGCGTGGATTGGCCTGCAGGACCTGGTCCAGGAAGGGGAGTACATGTGGGTCAATGGGCAAGGTCTCCAACCGCAGCATATCTACTGGAGGACGAGGGAGCCAAATAATTATGTTGCGGACTGGGATAAAGACCAGGCTGGACAGGACTGTGTTAGCTTTGTCACGCTAGGGGAGAGGAACGTGGACAAACCACTCAACACCTGGGATGACGTTGTCTGTGCTGGCGGACGTCATTTTATTTGTGAGACACCCGCACTTGGTCTGTAACTCAGGTCACGACAGACCAAGGTGGCTTAGAGGGTCAAAATCAACCCCCCCTCCCGTTTTTTCTGTTTGTTTTTTTCCCTTTCCCCCCTTAATCTTTCCTTCCTTTTGTTTGAATAATTAATACAGTTCTTTGATAACTTGTGTTTTCCCTTCTTTACCAAAATGTATTCTGTAACCTGTGATCCTATGAGTGGGTGGGTGGGTGGGTAGTGATGGGAATGGGGTTTTCGGTTTGTTAATACATGTGATGAATAATACTTTGTATCTGGGGATGAGTAGCTGATTTGATGTTATACATGTTTTGTAATTCTTGTGGGATAAAACAATTGAAAATCAATAAAATATATTTACAAAAAAAATTCACAGAACACTCATTTATCATCAGTTTCTGCTTTACATCTACTTGCAATAAACAGTTCCCTGGGTAAACTCTAGGGTTCATCTTGAGTGCAACTTCTTTGACCTTCTTAGTTATACAGTATTTATATATTAATACTTTTATATACTATTTATATATATCTATAGTATACAGTATTTTGTTGTTTAAAAGGAGCAGGAGTATGGTAAAATGTATGTTTTCCTTCATCGTGTTTTTATCATGATACTTGGTGTTACTAGTAATGTGCATTTTAAAAGCCAAGCTGTGTACAAACTGTTTTCCAGTGCCGATGTTTAAAATGACAGTTTGTCTGATCGCCGGTGCTGATACCGATGGTTTGTGTTTGTTTGTTTGTTTTGTTTTTGTTATTTATTCTCCCTTTTGTGCCAAGGAAACAAATACATTTTTATAAAAACTCCCCACGCGGCCGATATTTTCTTTCACTTGTACTTTAAAACAAACCGCACGTGCGCACAGCGCCTACTGCCCGCTCACGTCATGCCAGCGTGTGTCCAGCCAATGGCTGTTATGGGCGGTGTTATAGTGCCACCTACTGGATCTTCTCAGATCGCATATAACCCAACACATTTAGCCTGCGCAAAATGGATGCGCCCCAACAGATAAACATCGGCCGCTGCGGGAGCCGCCAGCGGAAGCCGAGGGTGTAAGACGCGTGTCCTTATCGCTCCTGAGTCAGTGACCGAATTTATATATTGAACCTTGCAATATCTTACATGTCTTCATGTGGTTGGACGTCCGGCGGGACCTCTTTGCTTAATTCTACGATGACGTCGACTCGACCAAAAACGGAGTCTACCAGAGGAGGCCGCAATAAGCCTGTGCCCTCTGCTCGCCACCGGATGCTGCAGCTAATGTGGACCCCACGGGAACAGTGACTGTGGCGCTGTTACCGTCCATGATGGGCTCTCTCAAATCCCACATTTTCGGTAAAATAGACTCTCTCTCCACCAATACTAGATCAGAAATGTTATTGATTAAAGACGAGCTCAAAAAAAATCTAGTGAGCAGGGGCGTGGCCACGTTGGGGCCAAAGGGGGCACGACCCCCATTGGTCAGAGCACGGCCCCCGCCCCGCCCCCTTCCCCTGTCTCGAGTGGGTAAAAAAAAACATGCCTGCACAGAATCAGTCAAATGGAAGCTGAAATACATGCATTATTATTATTAGCCTATTATAATTAAGTCTTGTCCTTTGCCACTAAAGTTATGAGCCCAATGGGCTGATTTTAAGGGACCACCCACTGAGCCACACGGAATGTTCAGTGTGTCAACAGCTTGGGGCACAGCGCGACACTCTGACAAGCCCTTGGAAGCTAGGATACCTTACCAAGGCAACAGGTGAGCTGGTGGTACATGGTACTTGAAATGACTCTTGAACTGATAAGGTTATATAAAGTTATTTCCACACTTAATTCAATGTGCTAGAATGTGTCGACATTGTGGAAATTGAGCAGAGTGAGCTGAGTTTAGTTGGGCTGCAGTTAGCTTTGCAAGCTTGCAAGATAGCTAACCTCTGACTAGCAAGCTAACGGTGAATTTGCAGGTGATATCACGTACAATAACACATACTGTCACTAATTTACACTTGGTTAATGTTATGTGAAACTTTTCTTTAAAGATGACGCAGTGAAAAGGATAACAGGGGGGAGAGAGGAAAGTTGATGCATTTTTTTTGCCAGCACCAGAAGAAGTGAGGCAACAAGTACAGCAGAAAATGACAGGGGAGCAGAGAAAACATCTCATGCTAACGAGAGAGATGAAGAAGTGTCAGCTGCAGTCAAAGAAACGGAAGGAGCAAGTGGAGGCTTTACTACAGATGCAGAAAGGGAAGGAGCCAGTGACATGTCATCTACAGACACAGAATGGTCAGGAGCAAGAGTCCCGTTATTAGCAGAGAGAGAGCACGAGGAGGAGGAGAGTGAGTCTGGAAGAGAGCACATGCAGCCAGAGACCAATGAAGGCACACGTGATAGAGGTTGTCCTCCAGGTACGTGCTTATCAGAGTAGCCTAAGCTGTGCAGTGTGCAAATCATTGATTTGGATTACGTGTCAAACTCAAGGCCCAAATTATTTTCGCATAAATTCCATCATATTATATACCGATACATCACATACTACATCTGGAGAGGGGAAGAACAACATGCAGAATTTAAGCCAGGGTTTTGTTTTGTTTGTTTTTTTTACCCGGCCCAAGACTTGGACCCAGTTTTTAATTTTGGCCCAGTGCTTATTTGAGTTTGACACCCCTGATCTGGATGGTTTTTAAGATGTCTATGGTGCAAATATCTGAAATTTGATGTGTTTCAAGAGCACATCACAATGGGAAATTAAACCAAGCAGTGGTATAACATAGGCCATTTAACTATAATACAAGTGTATGTTTAATCAATCTGTAAAATGTTAATGATTGCATGTTTAATATTAAAAAAGCAATATAAAACAAAATCTAAAAGTGGGTAGCATTTATGTTAATAGTTGATACTAATGGAATTCTTTGGTGTTCTGCAGACATTTTAAAGTCCAGGGGTGAAGCTCCAGCGCAACCTCAACTTAAGCATTTCCCCAAGACACTCCAGGGAGACCGAAACAGGAGCTTCAAGAGTGAGTGGTATTCAGTCCACCGCTGGTTAGAATACTCCATAAGTGCAGACTCTGCCTTCTGTTATGCTTGCAGGCATTTCAGTTTACCTGGCCAGGTAGAGTCAACATTTACTTCAGGTTCAGGTTTCAAAAACTGGAAGAAATCTACTTATACAAATGGAGGGTTTGCTGCACATAGCAGACCTGGGCATCATAACAATGCTATGCTAGCATGGAAAGATTATCAAATGGCAGAAACCAATCAGGAATCTCTAATGGCACAATTAAACAAAGAGTACCACAGAATTGTAGGATTGTTTAACCAGCCCCTTACACCCTTCCATACTGACGACGTGCAGGCTTGCTCTTCCAAAACAAAACTCTCCAAAAGTTAACGGATCACTTTTAGCGCCCTAGACGACATCTATGCACCAGACTAACACTTGGATGCTCATACAGCGTCTTCCTCCGTGTCCAGCCTATCCGTGCGTCGCCACGCAGCTCCAGCTAATAGCAAAAGTTAACAGTATTTCAATGCGATACTCGCGCTCGCACTAGCAAAGCAAACGAAACCACCTACGTCATCACGTTACTGGTGTCCAAAGCGTCACCGCCTATGAGCACTTGATAAGGTTTTAACATGAATCCGTTCTGCACAGCAGTAGAGCTCATCCGCCACGAGCGCTCCGTCCATGCTGCTCGTGCTCTCCCTCTCTCGCGCCTTTCGTTTCTTCGTGCGCGTTCATGTGTCTTAAAGGTGCAGTCAACATTTGTACCCGCTACATTAGTATAGCAGATTTATTAAAATATTAGTTTTTTCTTTTCAATATGGAGAATATCATATGATACTGTTGTGGTTATGGGGATACATAACCACTTTCAATAAATAAATAAAAAATATCATAGGAGTGAACAGGCGCCATTTCTAGACCCGGTATCCAGTTCTAGTCTATTACATCCATGCAGGGGACAGAGTTAAGAAGTCCATCACCAACACAAATGTTGTTTATACACACATACTTGACAAAACAACAACAACAACAACAAAACACGAATGGGACTTTTCTAATTCAGCGTCTTTACTGATGTGAGCACATGAAATTAAAGTACATTTAATAAGGAAGTACAGTCCACAGTACTGGAAACATGGCAGACGTGCTGCTGTTACTGGGACATATTAACACATGAGTGAAGCCACTAATACAAACCTACACACATGTTCACCTGCACAACATGTACATGGATGCACACAGGTGAGACACAACCACTTCTGTCTCTCTCTCTGTCACACAGACACACACACACGGAATAAAACATAGCTTTTATTTACAGGTGATCAGGAACAAAACACCACTTTATTTAACACCACACAGAAACCATCAATAAACAGGAAGCTGACTCGTATATTCTTAAAGTCGCACATATCATCAACATTTCTCTACAACACACAATCATAAGGTGAGTCCAGTAAATCCTACATGTGAAGCTAAAGGGGATTCCAGAGAGGAAGAGAGAGAAGGGGTAAACTAATAGCAGGGTGAAGTCTTGTAACACCTCATCTGATCCATCGAGGTTTGTGCTGTTCTGATGTGGATGTTATCATTCAGCGTCTATCTATTAAACATCAGCCACACACAATCTTCCATCTGGATGTTTACACACCATGTTTTTACCTCCCTGTCTGTCTGAAACACATTCTGCTGATCTGAGCAACAACAAACAAGCTGTGAGTGGCTAAATAACATCCATTTAACGTGTACTCCTTTCACACGTTGTGATTTTCACACTGTTATCTGACAAGTATGAAAAGAAAACAGCATCCTGACTACACAATGTGCTGCAGGATGAAGAAGTTACAATATCCATCATCACTAGTTTGATTTCCTTCGCCTCGCTCTTCCATAACAACCAGCATCTTTACTAAGACTACAAAAAGCTTTAAAACTGCCTTTATTTATCAGTCTGTGTGTGTGGGGCTGAATTAACCTTCCTTCACTCTCACTTTGATCAAACCACATCCATCAGCTGCTGCTTTTTAGCGCCCGTTTGGTCCCCCTGGATAAGAACTGAGACTCTTTTGAAAACCACACAAAGAAATGAAAGTGGTGAAAGAAACCCGTTCACCAAACACGTCTTCCTCTGAGGACAGCTCTGCCCTTTCCACTCGTCAACTATTTCCAATCATATATTTCAAACGCAGAACAAATCCTGACACGTAACCGAGATCTTCCCTACCAGACCTTCATCACCTCTGCAACCGATCCTTTACCCCAAAGTCGAAGTCCAGGATAGAGAGGCTGAGTGAAAGTGGTGTTGACTTTGTGGAGGAGGGTGGTTGTGTCAGAGACACTGTAGAAAGACAAAACACCTGCCTCGTGGTCCAGGAACACTCCTACTCTGGAGGAGGAAGGACCTGACACCTCTGTTTCTACACTATTGTGTCTGAACCAGTAACGACCCCCAGAGCAGTCTAACCTCCAGGACTTGTCATTATCACCAAATGCTGAGTCACCTGATGATCTCTTGATGTCTTTGTATGACACTGCTATACCAACACCACCACTTAATGTCACCTCCCAATAACAGCGTCCAGATAAGCCCTCCTTGCACAGCACTTGGTAACAGTCAGTAAACCTGTCTGAATGAGGAGGATAATTCAAGTCTCGTGGTGTCAGCCTCACCTTCCTGTTGTCCTCTGACAGGGAGACACGTTGATGGGCAGAGTTCACATCCAGCGTGAGAGGACGACAATCTGAAAGAACAGAAGTAATAATGTCAACCTGCTGTCATTTACTTAATAATTGTTGTATTTGTGTGTTGCAGTGTTTTGCTTACACAGTAAACAGTCTTCTCTGGTCTTTGGTTCTGGTGGCAGTAAGACACCTACAGCAGACGCTGCAACGAAAAGCACAACAAATACAACACGTTTATAAACTAGATGAGACTGCAAGTGTACAGGGAGGTTTTTCTGTGTGTTGGTGTGTGTTTTTCTCTATACTCCATATTCCTTTCAGCTACCTGCAGATGAAATCCTGGGCCATGTGTGTGTCATGATGTGGTCTAGTTTGTCTCTGAGGACAGACACAGCATCAGTCACATCTCTGAAGTAACGCCGAGGACGCACAACAATGCTCGGTGAGTCCAGAGAACCAGCCGGGAGGGAGAGAGACTTGAATTTCTGGAGTGAGAGAAAGAGAGACAGAGGAAGAGAGACAGAGAAAGAGAGACAGAGAAAGAGGGACAGAGAAAGAGAGACAGAGAAAGAGAGACAGAGAAAGAGGGACAGAGAAAGAGAGACAGAGAAAGAGAGACAGAGAAAGAGGGACAGAGAAAGAGAGACAGAGAAAGAGAGACAGAGAAAGAGGACAGAGAAAGAGGGACAGAGAAAGAGAGACAGAGAAAGAGAGACAGAGGAGGAGAGACAGAGAAAGAGGGACAGAGAAAGAGACAGAGGAAGAGGAAGACAGAGAAAGAGAGACAGAGAAAGAGGAAGACAGAGAAAGAGAGACAGAGAAAGAGAGACAGAGGAAGAGAGACAGAGAAGGAGAGACAGACGAAGAGGAAGAGAGACAGAGAAGGAGAGACAGACGAAGAGGAAGAGAGACAGAGAAGGAGAGACAGATGAAGAGGAAGAGAGACAGAGAAGGAGAGACAGATGAAGAGGAAGAGAGACAGAGGAAGAGAGACAGAGAAAGAGGAAGAGAGACAGAGAAGGAGAGAAAGAGGAAGAGAAAGAGAGACAGACAGAGAAAGAGGAAGGGAGACAGAGGAAGAGGAAGACAGAGAAAGAGAGACAGAGGAAGAGAGACAGAGAAAGAGGGACAGAGAAAGAGAGACAGAGAAAGAGGACAGAGAAAGAGGGACAGAGAAAGAGAGACAGAGAAAGAGGGACAGAGAAAGAGAGACAGAGGAAGAGAGACAGAAAAAGAGGAAGACAGAGAAAGAGAGACAGAAAGAGGAAGACAGAGAAAGAGAGACAGAGAAAGAGAGACAGAGGAAGAGAGAAAGAGGAAGAGAGACAGAGAAGGAGAGACAGACGAAGAGGAAGAGAGACAGAGGAAGAGAGAAAGAGGAAGAGAGACAGAGAAGGAGAGACAGACGAAGAGGAAGAGAGACAGAGAAGGAGAGACAGATGAAGAGGAAGAGAGACAGAGAAGGAGAGACAGATGAAGAGGAAGAGAGACAGAGGAAGAGAGACAGAGAAAGAGGAAGAGAGACAGAGAAGGAGAGAAAGAGGAAGAGAAAGAGAGACAGAGAAAGAGAAAAAGAGAAAGAGAGACAGACAGAGAAAGAGGAAGGGAGACAGAGGAAGAGAGACAGAGGAAGAGAGACAGAGAAAGAGGAAGAGAGACAGAGAAAGAGGAAGAGAGACAGAGAAGGAGAGACAGAGGAAGAGAGACAGAGGAAGAGAGACAGAGAAAGAGAGACAGAGAAAGAGAAAGAGAGACAGAGGAAGAGAGACAGAGGAAGAGAGACAGAGAAAGAGGAAGAGAGACAGAGACAGAGAAAGAGGAAGAGAGACAGAGAAAGAGAGACAGAGGAAGAGAGACAGAGAAAGAGAGACAGAGAAAGAGGAAGAGAGACAGAGACAGAGAAAGAGGAAGAGAGACAGAGACAGAGAAAGAGGAAGAGAGACAGAGAGAGAGAGACAGAGAAAGAGAGAAAGAGGAAGAGAGACACAGAAAGAGGAAGAGAGACAGAGAGAGAGAGACAGAGAAAGAGGAAGAGAGACAGGGAAAGAGAGACAGAGAAAGAGGAAGAGAGACACAGAAAGAGGAAGAGAGACAGAGACAGAGGAAGAGAGACAGAGGAAGAGAGACAGAGACAGAGGAAGAGAGACAGAGACAGAGGAAGAGAGAAAGAGGATGTAGTTAAATTGTGTGTCTCCAACACAGGACGTCTCATCAAACACGTCTCTCACTAAACCCTCTCCATCTGGCTGTGTGGGTCAGTGAGCTGACTAGGACACCAAGTACAGATTGTGGCTCATCACCTTTACTACAAATCCTTCCCCATCTTTCCTGAAACTCTCCACAGAACAACCAGAAACAGAAGAAGAGTTACGTTTGTACCAAGAATCACTATTATTTCATGAAAGATAAAAGTCCCACACAACCATCGGCGTCGCCAGGTCATCTTGCCGGGGCTTCAGCCCCAACGTTTTGAGCGTCGCCCCGAATATCATTTTAAATGTGAGCCTATGTGAAGCCCGACACCACACGTGACGTGTGGGAATGTCCCATAGTCTTCGTCACGTAACAGCCTGTCAGAATAAATGCTGGTCTCTAAACTAACTCTGTGTGTGTGTGTGTGTGTGTGTGTGTGTGTGTGTGTGTGTGTGTGTGTGTGTGTGTGTGTGTGTGTGTGTGTGTGTGAGTGTGTGTGTGAGTGTGTGTGTGAGGGAAAGATAATTTAATATTCCAGGAAACTAATGTTAACATAAATACATGTATCTTTCTTCTCTCGTCTGGTACTGTAGCATGTCAATCAATGTTTACCATAGCAGTTGTGAAGTATTCTGCTTCTACTCAATACTACTACTAATTACTAACAACTGCTAATATTTTAACACCACAAGTCATAATTAATCTGGGGAGTAAACAGCACCTGAAGGAAATGGATGTGGTCGTCAGTGTGTGACAGCTGCTCCAGCTCAGAATCGCTCCTCCTCCACTCTTCCATCTCCTCCTGCAGCTGCAGGAGAAGCTCTTCAGCCTGACTGACTGCAGTCTTCTCCTGGGCTCTGATGAGCTCCTTCACCTCGCTGCGCCTCCTCTCAATGGAGGCCATCAGCTCAGTGTAGATCCTCTCACTGTCCTCCACTGCGGTCTGTGCAGAGCTCTGTCAGTAGAAAGACACAAACACCTGCCTGGTAAAGAAGCTGCATTTCATTTCAGAAGAAGGACCAGATGGATCCTAAATGTACATGTGACTAATATGAACTTCTATTCCAGTCCTTTCTTCCACCTCTGACGCATTTTAAGCTGTGTTAGTATCACACTTTATTTAAATAGATAGTTACAAATCCCTTAGCAAATAAACTCAACCGCTGAAAATAAGACAATAAAACAAAAAGGGTGAGATAGGGTGAAAGATAAAACGTGGCAAAACACCTTGTGCAACTACTGGGCTGCGAACATTGTAAAACTTTCCCATTGGGCATTTACATATGAGAATCAACAGGGCACAGATTGGGTTCACATGGAGCTCTTATCCAATCCTTTAGCGGTATTCACCTCTCCACTACCACATAATCCTAACATACAAATAACAAACCCGGTGGTTAAAGCTTCACTTAGGATAGGGCTCCAGTTTAGGAGGCATCTTGGATTAAAGCCTGCCAGCGGTCTTTTCCCAGTAGCAAATACTCAAGTTCTTCTCGTCATGTGTGTTAGATAAGGCATTTCAACATTGGCACAGACATGGACTGGTGTTTTTCTGGGATGTATTTAAAGACCGAACATTCACCTCATTTGAAACACTTACCAAAGACCATAACATACCCACATCCCATTTTATTAGACACCTTCAAATCCGTAGTTTTGCCAAGAAAGTGTTCCCCTCATTTCCGTATCTGCCACCCAGGAGCCAATTAGATGTTATTCTAGAGATGGATCCCTTTGGGGGAAAACGGGTCTCTATAATTTACACACTGATCCAGGGATTGAAACAGATATCCTGGGACAAAACAAAGACTGCATGGGGGAGAGAGCTGGGTGTAGAGCTTTCTGAGGAGGCATGGCGGGACAGCTTCACTCGTATACATACGTCCTCATTGTGTATACCACATGGCTTCATTCAGTTTAAGGTGCTTCACCGTCTTCACTACTCGGGGGACAAGCTTGCCAGAATCTTTCCCACCACACACCCTGGCTGTCCGAGGTGCAGCCATAGTCCAGCCTCGGTGGGACACATGTCCTGGGCATGGCCCTCCCTCAACAGTTATTGGGGACAGATATTCAATGTATTCTCACATATCTGTAAACACACCATAACCTCTGATTTTCACACAGCCATCTTTGGCATACCGCCCCCTAACTGTAAGGTGGTAACTTTGCCTCATTACTAGCACGCAGACTGATCCTATTTAACCGGAAGTGGAATAAAGCTCCATCGTTTTTAGTAGTGCATAGTCCATTTGTTTCTTTTCTTTTCTTTTCTTTTTCTTTTTTGAGCCTTGGGGGGAGGGGGGGTTCCTACATGTTTCTTTTTTGTTGTTGTTGTTGTTCGTGTGCCTTGTATACCTGTTCCAAAAAAAACTTGAAAATTGGAAAATAAAGTTAAAAATCAAACAAACAAAAAAACCACCTTGTGCAAACATTTAGTTCAAGGTGGGACTCTCCTCAGCCAACAGAATATATCTGATCCATCATCTCTGCCAACCCTCGCTAGGAGAGAGGCCAACATGCTCATTTGTCACTTTACCAGACAAACAACAGCACACACTTGAGTCCATTTTCTTCACCTTCAGATCCTCCACAGCCTGTCTCAGCTTCTTAATCTCCTTCTCTCTCTCCTGGACTCTCTGCTGGGCTTTCTGGCGACGAACATCCAGCCGTTTCTGGAAGAAAACATACCAAAACATTGCAGCTGGGCAAAGGGAGAATAAAGAGGGAAGCATTTCTGTGTCGGTCAGCAGTTTTTAAGGTAACACAGGGAGCCTCGGCTTTTAGATGTGCTGAATATTCTGTGTTGAGAAACTGAAGGTTTTCCATATACAAACCAAACCTATTCTGCATGTAACCTCACAGGACTGCCTCTTGTTTGTTGGTGATCAACAAGTTGTGGTGGTCCTACCTGTATCTCAGCCCTTTCTGCTGCAGCCGACACTGTATCGTGGCCCTTATGTTCATGCATGGTGCACAGATAGCAGATACACTGCTGGTCTGTACGACAGTACACCTCCATCAGCTTGTCATGCCTGGAGCACATCTTCTCCTGCAGTCGGGCCGTGGCAGAGACCAGCTTGTGCTTCTTCAGCACAGGAACAGTGTAGTGAGGCTGGAGGTGAGTGGAGCAGTAGGAGGCCAGGCACGCTGAACAGGTCATAAGGGCTTTGTGGGGTCGAGTCCCTGTGCAGAAATCACAGGCCACATCTGTGGGGCCAGCATAGGACACATCTGCAGAGGGAGAGGCCTGCTGGTTCCCTGTTGTCTTCAGATTCTCCACAATCTGAAATATTAAAATCCTGTCTTAAAGGAATTATCTGCTGTGGTCATGATAAAATGGACTACTGCTACGATCACTACTTATGGTGATAATAATGATAAGAAAGAAAATCAACATCACTACAATGTTGATGTTGTTAAGTTAGAATGAAGTGAGGAACAAAACAGAGAAACATGTCAGTAATAAATAAGATATGGGAAAACAGTAATATAAGAATAGGAGTAAAATAGTGTGGAGAACATATATGAAAATAACAAACTGAAAGCCACTTTATTTGACATTGTATTCTTACAACGAATTGTATTCTCACAATGAATGTGTTGTCTGCATTTAACCCATCCTATTGTATAGGAGCAGTGGACGACTCCAGTTCTTCTTTCCATCGCCTTGCTCAGGGGCACAGACAGGACTACGAACCCTAACACGCATGTCTTTTTGATGGTGGGAGGAAACCGGAGCACCCAGAGGAAACCCACACAGAGAGGACCTGAGAAGGCCTGGGGTTCGAACCCGGGGCCTTCTTGTTGTGAGGCAACAGTGCTAACCACTGGGCCACCATATATTCAAAATATGTGTAAAATGAGTTGAGATAGGAATGAAATCAACAGAATAGCCCAAGGATCTAGAACCTCATTTGGGATTGTCCTCCTGGGGTAACAGAACCGAAGGCTAGTCCAACACCTCAATAATAATATTACATTTCAATGGATTGAAGCTACAAACTACTAAAATGTGACCACGAGTATTTCTTTTGCCAGCAGCACAATAACTGCCACATCTGCCTCTTATAAATGACTTTTCTCTTCCTGTCAGTCTCACCTGAGCCAGCATGGTGTTCTTCACAAGGGCAGGCCTCGGACTGAAGGTCTGTCTGCACTGAGGACAGCTGTACACTCCCTTCTCTTCATCCTTGTCCCAGCGGCTCTCTATACAGTCTCTACAGTAACTGTGTCCACAGTGAAGAGTGACTGGCTGGTTGAGGAGGTCCAGACAGATTGAACAACACAACTGATCTCTGTCCAGCAACAACCCCTGCTGCTGCTGCTGCTGCTCAGCCATTTTACTGACAGCCTCTCTCACACTGACGGAAAAGAGCAGACAACAGTTTCGTTTTCTCTGAAAACACGCTGGAGACTGAATGGGAGGGACTTCCTTGTTCTGTCCAGAGGGAGGAGCTTTACAGGAGCACAGGGGGGAGCAATGAGTTAAAAAAGTTCAACACCCACAAACATGTTGTTTATATACACACCGACAAAACACAACAGACAGGAAGTTACAGACAAGAAGTGTAATTAAGACATTAAAATGGTCTTAAGGAGTCCGTTATATTCACGTGCCCAACGTTTATCTGTCCCCGTGCAGATCTTTTATTGTTGCTCTATAAAGACGGTCACTTATCACTGATCAGCTTAATCAATAATGCTGCTCATGCCATGTGTCAGTACTGTCTAATGGGCTTAAGCAACGGTAGTAATGACACACTGTGTACTGTATGTAAACATTACAATATTTTGTTTATCACAAACATTGACTATATGATTATAACTACTTTAACTACATTATATATTATTAAATAATTATTTTATTGACGTCATTATATTACTGTTAAAATATTATCATATTTACTATCATATTTATTACTGTTTTCATATTATTTACTATTATTATTGTGATAAAGAAATAGCCTTCATTTAGCAATTAAAAGTTAATGTTGTGTAACTTACATTTCCTGGTTGTGATGTGTGAAACAATAGGAAATCTTTTGTTCTTAGAGAATTACGTGTTGTATATATATTGTATTTAAATGAAAAAGGACACTTTTGTTTTGAGTCATATTAATCGAATTTTTTATTTTATTTTAATAAATATATTTCTAGTTTTTCCCCTGGCTCACGTTTCCACAGGAAGGAGATAGTTGTAACACCAGCTTCCTTCAAACTCGTGTCGGCTGCTCTCGCCATTTTACACGCTGAAGCCTCGCATGGATTGCATCACCTTCAGGCCGCGAAGGAGGCGTAGGGAGAATGCTTTCGGTTGCTTGGCTACAGGCGCCCGGGTGGGCCAGAGGGGTCGCTGGAGAACGACGAGTTCCCGAACAGTACACCGATCTACACCCACTATCCCTCGGGTAAGGGTGGCCTAATGAAGGCCTGACCCCGTGGACGCTCTGGCCGTGACCGGTTACGGCGAGTCTGGGATACCAACCTCCCAGCCACGTGACGAGCGGACTGCAAGAACGGCGGTTTATTCCGCTCCGCCACCAGAGCGGCCCATTAATCGAATTTTATTATAAGGAAATAAAAACAGTGCAATAATAAAATCAGTGCAATCAGTGGGTATTAATTTAGATCAAATAAACATATTGTAACGTACATGAATCAGTAGACACGTTGGCCCTTGGCTAACGGGTCGAACCCTTTAGTCGACTGGTTAACGTTGTCGCTTGCGGAGTGGGAGATACGGGTTCGCGTCCCGGCTGTGGCGACGGTCTCCCAGACTGCCCCCCGTATTCACTACAATATGTATACATGTAAACAAAAAATCAGTTATCTATTATCTATCTATCTAATCTATTATTATTAGAGTAATATATACAAGTACACGATATAATGTGCTCATAATCAGGGTGGAGCATCTTTCTTTTTGCCATACCTCTGGGCTTCAAGTGCAGCCCTCCACTCAGCCAGAGTCATGGTGGCTGTGGCCTGGCAGTACCAATTACCAAAGTCCTGCCTGTGGGTGTCAGGGTGCCGCTCCCTCTGCCACTGCTTGCAGGGTGTCGAGAATCACCTTCGTGGTCCTCGTCCCCGAGTCCGTTGATGTGAAGAAAACAGCCACCACGTCTTAGGAGATTAAAATGATTTTATTGAGTACAGATCTGGAGACACACTCTGCCAATCCGTCGTGTGTGTCTGACTTTCTTTGTGTGTGAGCTTCTTTATATGCTAAACCTCCCTTGTTCATTCATCACACATGACCTTGATTTTCCTGTCCACTATGTTTGGTCAATGCTCCCTTTCATGGTTGAGCTTTAGGGAGTGCTCATCCTGTCCGGACCTGCAACTCTTAAGCGGGGGCCCTCCTTGCACCAGACACGGTATCTCTCCCAAGGCCTCAGAGGAGGGGAACCCCACACATTCCGTGCGAGGCATGCAATATATTTTATCGACATGAATGTGTCTTTCTTCACCCTCTGTTCTGGTTGCACACATTGGTTACATACAGAGTAATACAAATAATACCTTGGTTACATACATAGTGATACAAATACACTCGGGTTATATGTAATATCAATCAACAAGGGGATGGTGTCGCTCTTCCTTGTGTAGTTCCTTTTCTTTCTTTCTTTTGTTGCCACTCTGCTCCTCCTCTTGTCTTTTCTTCTTGTGATAGTGCTGGGTGGTATAAGGCACATCTGCAGGTGGTCCTGCAGGTCTGGAAAGAACCACAGGAGCCAGAGATTGGGAGGCAGGCAGGAGAGGTTGGGAGGCAGGCAGGAGAGGTTGGGGTGCAGGTTGGAGAGGTTGGGACACAGACAGGAGAGGTTGGGGTGCAGGCTGGAGAGGTTGGGGTGTAGGTTGGAGAGGTTGAGTGCAGGGTGGAGAGGTGGGGACACAGACAGGAGAGGTTGGGGTGCGGGTTAGAGAGGTGGGGACACAGGCTGGAGAGGTTAGGGTGCAGGTTAGAGAGGTGGGGACACAGGCTGGAGAGGTTAGGGTGCAGGTTGGAGAGGTGGGGACACAGACAGGAGAGGTTGGGGTGCAGGCTGGAGAGGTTGGGGTGTAGGTTGGAGAGGTTGAGTGCAGGGTGGAGAGGTGGGGACACAGGCTGGAGAGGTTGGGGTGCAGGCTGGAGAGGTTGGGGTGTAGGTTGGAGAGGTTGAGTGCAGGGTGGAGAGGTGGGGACACAGGCTGGAGAGGTTGGTGTGCAGGTTGGAGAGGTTGGGACACAGACAGGAGAGGTTGGGGTGCGGGTTGGAGAGGTGGGGACACAGGCTGGAGAGGTTAGGGTGCAGGTTGGAGAGGTGGGGACACAGACAGGAGAGGTTGGGGTGCAGGCTGGAGAGGTTGGGGTGCAGGTTGGAAAGGTTGGGGTGCAGGTTGGAGAGGTGGAGACACAGGCTGGAGAGGTTGGGTGCAGGTTGGAGAGGTGGGGACACAGGCTGGAGAGGTTAGGGTGCAGGTTGGAGAGGTGGGGAAACAGACAGGAGAGGTTGGGGTGCAGGTTGGAGAGGTGGGGACACAGGCTGGAGAGGTTGGTGTGCAGGTTGGAGAGGTGGGGACACAGGCTGGAGAGGTTAGGGTGCAGGTTGGAGAGGTGGGGAAACAGACAGGAGAGGTTGGGGTGCAGGCTGGAGAGCTTGGGGTGCAGGTTGGAAAGGTTGGGGTGCAGGTTGAGAGGTTGGAGTGCAGGGTGGAGAGGTGGGGACACAGGCTGGAGAGGTTGGTGTGCAGGTTGGAGAGGTTGGGACACAGACAGGAGAGGTTGGGGTGCGGGTTGGAGAGGTGGGGACACAGGCTGGAGAGGTTGGGGTGCAGGTTGGAGAGGTGGGGACACAGACAGGAGAGGTTGGGGTGCAGGTTGGAGAGGTGGGGACACAGGCTGGAGAGGTTGGGGTGCAGGTTGGAGAGTTGGGGACACAGGCTGGAGTGGTTGGGGTGCAGGTTAGAGAGGTTGAGGGGCTGGTTTTGGTTGCCTGGAGAGGCGGTGTGAGAGCTATAAAGACAGGCAAGCTAAGACCAGCAGATGGAGCCACTGGCAGGCTATGTCTCTGCTTCAGTTGGGACGTCCCTGCAGTGTTAGGGGGCAGAACAAAGACATGGGGATTTGCCACACTGCCGCTAGGCACACAGGGTTGGCCTTTCCTCTTAACTGCAGTAGGCAGGCTCTCTGGGCCTCAAGTTGGTGGTGTTTGGAGTAGAGATGCCTTGCTCCAGCACACTCTTCTTCTGCCTTCTTTCACGTCCGCAGTAGCTAAAAATATTCCAAGCAGTATGTTTTATATACATTACATTACAGTCATTTAGCCGACGCTTCTATCCCAAGCCACTTGCAATAAGTGCATCGTTTAGCATGGGAAATCAGGAGAACTACTAGTCATCAGAGGTCATAAGTGCATCTTCTCTCTAAACAAGCATTAAAGAGCAAAACCAGTGCTAAAGTAAAAGTGCAAGAAAGAGATTTTTTTTTTAAATGAGTGAATACAATAAGTGCTAAGAACAAGTAACAGGGTAGTAGTTCTTAAAGAGGTGAGCTTTCAACCTGCGCCGAAAGACATCAGTGGGGAGTTCGTTCCGCCACTGTGGGGCCAGGACAGAACCGAGCCGCGACCGGGTCGATCGGCAGCAGGGGCCTCTGAGCGACGGGGCAACCAGCAGAGCAAAGTGGTCGGGCGGGGGTGTAGGGCTTGACCATGGCCTGGAGATAGGAAGGAGCTGTTCCTTTCACTGCCCTGTAGGCTAGCACCAGAGTCTTAAAGCCAGTGTAGGGACATGAGAAGGGGAGCTGTGTGGGAGAACTTAGGGCGGTTGAACACCAGACGAGCTGCAGCTTTCTGAACAAGCTCCAGAGGTCTGATGGCGGACGCCGGGGCGCCAGCAAGGAGGGAGTTGCCGTAGTCCAGCCGGGAGATGACCAGAGCCTGGATGAGCACCTGTGCCATCTCGTCGGTGAGGAATGGGCGAATCCTCCTGATGTTATAGAGGAGAAATCTGCAGGAGCGAGCAACCCATGCATCGTTTGCAGCAAACGACAGTTGGTCGTCCAAGATCACGCCCAGATTCCTCACAGTCCGAGTTGGCGTCACCACGGCGTTGTCAGACCGGTCGCCTCCTCTTTACGCGTCTATGGACACGCTTCTGCAAGTCACTTATACGTGTTCATTGACACGTATCTCGCAGATGCCGCTAGGGGGCGCCCTGTAGCCTACTAGGTCTGTCATGACCAGGGTCATGACGCAATAGAATGTCAAAAATATTGAACAAAGATGGCGGAGCGATGCGAAGCGAAGCGAATGTTCTTAATATGTGAGTCGTAGCTAAATTTGCTATCTTCAGATTATTTTTTGACTCATATTAACGTTATATGCGAGTGGATACTATATTTAAATTGAATGAATGTAAGCTAAATGAACGAAGTGTCAATGCAATCTCAATAAATTAGTCCCCACAATTTTGCATGCGATTTACCGAAAAACAATCGGAGTCTGGTAATGAGGAGTTTGTAATCCGGTAAAATGGCGCGCAAATCTCGCTATGGGGCAACAGCCAACTCTATAAAAAGGATGTCTGAATTAACATTTTACTTAAATATGTACTAGATGTAACATTACCTTGTGTGGTGGAGAAATTGTGGTGAATCCCGACCGATACAGCTCTGCCTAGACCTAGAAGACAGGATTGCGCCCCCAGTGGCCAGAAGACGGGATTGCGGCCCCAGTGGCAACTAATACGTGTCCATATACACGTATTTCGCTCTCGCAAAAACGTGTCCTCTGACACGTACGTATTGTGATCTAGTGTTGTTTACATGCGCTAGAACCCGCTAACAAACAGCGAGCGGGGCGTTACAGTGGCGGACCTTATGATCAAATTACCAAAAACAAAACTTGCCAGTCGCGATATAAAGTTTCAAATCAAGGGCCACACATGTCGCCCTTTGCTCAGCGATTGATTCAGAACCGCCCAACTAATCTCTCTCCAAATACAACGGCCTCAACATCAGTGCACAACACAACGCATAGGCCTACGTTCAAAAGGTAAAGAGGGCGCTCTTAAATAAAGTATAACCAGTGCAGCACAGCAGTCACTGTTGTAGGGTAATGTTATGCAGCCAACAGCTCCCCCTGGGGGCACTGATGGATATATACTTGCCCTGTGTAACATGCCTCAGTTCTGTTATGGGCCCAGCCGGTGAATACATGTTACTAAGCGACACAGCCCGACTCTGTCTGTTATTCATATGCACCTACACTTGCAACATGGTGTCAGAAGCTGTATTGGAACCCAACGTGAGTCTTACGTTGCCTGTTGCTTGAACAGCGAGCGTTTATTTTTTTACTAAGCGTAGCTAGAAGTTTCAGTTAGCCTGCTAGCATTAGCATCGAGCCAAGACGATGGCTTCCAATATTCCGCCGCCGGAGCCCATGAAGATGACTGGGGATCTTCACAGCATCTGGGCTAGCTTTCGATCAGAGTTTGAGGATTATGTGCTTGCGACCGGGATCGACAAGGCAGAGAAGCCGGTGCAGGCAGCGACGCTCCGGAGGCTAATGGGGAAGGAATGCCTCCATGTTTACGTGCATAACCTGGGACTCACAGCGGAAGAGCAGAAAGACGCCGGAGCGATACTCGACAAACTGGGGGAATACTTCACACCTACCAAAAACGTCATCTTTGAGAGGTATGTTTTTGGCAACCTTAAACAAGAGGAAGGAGAACCTGTGGATGCTTTTGTCACGAGACTGAGAGAAAAGGCTGCCACATGTGAATATGGAGCTATAAGAGACGAGCTTATAAGGGACAGGCTTGTTCCGGGAACAACTGATGAGGGCGCCAGACGACGCATGCTAAGAGAAAAGGAGCTTAAGTTGGAGGGAGCTATTGACATTTGCCGTGCAGCGGAGGTGTTGGACAATAAGTTAAAATCCATGTCACTTAGCAGCTCTGTGACTGCGGAGAGCATCGATGTAGCACATGGACAGCGACCAGGACGGAGACCTACCAGCAGGCCATCCGAGCCCACCAACACATCTGCACAGCCACAGAGGGGCACAGGTGAATGCAAGTACTGTGGCACACCGCACAGACGGGGGCGAGACCTGTGCCCCGCATTTGGAAAGTCATGTCGCTTGTGTGGCACTGCTAATCACTTTGCCAAAGTATGCATGAAAAGAGGCCAGCAAGCACGTCAGTTGAACGCTGTGGATGACCCGCCGCTAGGGGGACCCGGAGGACAGCGACCGCGATGAGAGGGATGTGTACACGGCTGAGAGCGTGGGGGCTGTGAACACTCAAAGGAAAAAGTGGTTTGTAAACCTGCCACTGCACAGAGGGGTCCAGAGGTGCCAGCTTGACTCTGGAGCCACCTGCAACGTGATGAGCTTGAAAGACAAGATGAGACTGGCGCCTAGAGCGCCTCTTCAGAAAAGTCTCACCAGGCTGAGACTCTACAACAGTGAGTGGATGAGCTCAATGGGCGTGTACAGCACACAGTGTGTCATCAGGGGCAAGACGCACAGACTGGACTTTGAGGTCGTGCGCACCAGCCAGAAGCCCTTGCTTTCAGGGGAGACATGCGAGAGACTTGGCTTGATACGCTTCACCATTCCCGAAGAGCTGAATAAAGTGGAGCACTGCAAGACAGGTGAGCTAACCAAAGGCTGTCTCATTAACACTTACAATGACGTGTTCACCAGCCCAGTCGAGTCACTGCCGGGTGATATTCACTTCGACTTGGATAGCACTGTGGCCCCTGTCCAGTGCGCACCAAGAAATGTCTCGGTGGCCCTCAAGGCAGCTGTTAAGGCGCAGCTGGACCAATATGAAAAGGATGGACACTTAACCACAGTCACTCAGTCCACAGACTGGATTAGCAATCTGGTCATAGTGAAGAAGCCAGACAAAGTGAGGCTTTGCATCGACCCCAAGCCACTTAACCGAGCCCTGAAAAGGTCCCATTACCTCATGCCCACTTTAGATGACGTGCTGTACAAGCTGCCTAAGGCTCGTATCTTCACCCTGGTGGATGCGCGTGACGCATTCTTGCAGTGTCGCCTTGATGAGGAGAGCAGCCTGATGACAACATTCTGGACGCCGTGGGGTAGAAAGCGATGGCTGAAGCTCCCGTTCGGCGTGTCAGTCGCACCAGAGCTGTACCAGAGGAAACAACATGAGCTGCTGGCCGGTTTGAAAGGAATTGAGCCCATAGCCGATGACATCCTCATAGTCGGCTGTGGGGACACGGAGGAGGAGGCCGTTCGCAACCACGACGCAAACCTCATTGCTCTGATGGACAGATGCAGGGAAGTGAAGCTGAGGCTGAGCATAAAAAAGCTACAGTTTCGTGTGAGGGAGGTCCGCTTCCACGGCCACATACTGTCGGTGGAGGGCCTCAAAGCTGATCCCGAGAAGGTCAGGGCAGTCCTGGACATGCCAAACCCCACGGATGCAAAAGGCGTTCAGCGGTGTGTCGGCTTCGTTAACTATTTATCGAGGTTCATGCCCCGCTTGTCAGAGGTGTGTGAACCGCTGAGAAGGTTGCTGGACAAAGGTGTGCTGTGGCACTGGTGGCACAGCCATTCAGCAGGCAGACTATCTAAACGTCACCAGCCAACGCCTCGCACAGATTCGAAAACACACAGAGGAGGATGTGTGTCTTCAAACACTCAAGTCGGTCGTGCTGGAGGGATGGCCAGAACACAAAGAGGAGAGCCCCATAGCCGTCAGAGAATACTGGGCCATCAGAGATGAAATAAGCCCACAGGACGGTGTGCTTTTTAGGAGCCAGCCTGTCATCATTCCGAAAGCTATGCGTCCTGAGATGCTGAAACGGATCCACTACAACCACGTGGGGGGTGAGGCTTGTTATAGACAGGCCCGGGATACTCTCTACTGGCCAAATATGCAGGGGGAAATCAAAGACTATGTGCAGCAGTGCTCAGTGTGTAACGAGTATGCACACGAGCAACAAAAAGAGACTATGATGTCACACCCGCTCCCCACACGTCCCTGGCAGCTGGTGAGCATGGACTTGTTCAGCTACGCAAGGCAGGACTTCCTGCTCATGGTGGATCACTATTCAGACTTCTGGGAGATTGATCTACTCCCAGACCTGTCGGCAGAAACGACCATCCGAAGGTGCAAGGCGCAGTTTGCACGGTACGGTATCCCTGACCGGGTCATTTCCGACTGCGGAGGTCAGTTTGATTGTGGAGAGTTTCGGGCGTTTGCGATGCCTGCAGCAGGTGGGACCGCGGTCCTATCTCGTCAACGTGGAGGGAACCACGTACCGTCGCAACAGGGTTGATCTCCGACCAGCGGAGGTTGCCCCTCCACAGCCGTCAGCCCACACAGAACGGCCACCGGAGCAGCCTGTGGGTGCGTGTGCAGCTGAAGGGGGCCATGTGGGCGGGGGCAGCATGGAGGAAGTCGTCAGCAGCCCTGTAATGTCTCCAAGGTCGTCAGCCCCGAGGTCGCCGCCATCTCCCCCACAGGCTGTGACCACACCATGCCGTGAGTTACAGGGCCGGGCCTTCTCCCGGAGCGGGAGGCAGATTAAGCCTCCAGAAAGACTTGACCTCTAGGTCACACACTGTACTGAGATTGACACACACACGCTCACACGCACACACACACACACACACACACACACACTGGACTGTGGACATTAAAAAAAAAACACAAAAAAAACGAAACAAAAACTGATGTTCACTTCTAATGTTCTTATTCAGTGGTCTTGTGGATGTTCTGATGCTACCATTTTGTCGTTATTGTTCTGTAGAGGTTTTGGTTGATATTGACTTGCTGTTCCTTCTTGATGCACTATTTCCAATGCACTACTTTAATATTGGGATATGAGCACTAATGTTCTAATGGCTAATACTATCCATTATATTACTTAGTATTGTATTCTACGAAAGGAAGGGAGATGTTGTAGGGTAATGTTATGCAGCCAACAGCTCCCCCTGGGGGCACTGATGGATGTATACTTGCCCTGTGTAACATGCCTCAGTTCTGTTATGGGCCCAGCCGGTGAATACATGTTACTAAGCGACACAGCCCGACTCTGTCTGTTATTCATATGCACCTACACTTGCAACAAGGACTTTTAGCCATTTAAAAACGGCCAACGGTGCATTTTCCAAGTTTAGGCAGCTACCGAGCCAGCTCGTCTTGTCGAAGTTCGGCGTTTGCTAATCGGGCTAGCTAGCTTTTCTTGACGGTAAAGCGGACTCGTTTTGTCCTGTTCACAACCAGCAATGTCACCCGGAGCCTTGGGTCGGGGTTTAAGGTCTACGTGTTGACACAGCTCAACTTCACTTCTCTTGATCAACATGGTGAGCTTGGCCTGCCAGCTAACTGGTTCAGGCGCTGTCTGCGGTGCCTGCGGAAGTGTGTGAGCGCCCTCAAACCCTCCCTGAATATCTGCTAGTCGAGAATGTGGCTGCAGAACCTCTTTGTTCTGGCTAAAGGAAGAGGCATATTTTCCCCGTTGCTAGGAGACCTGCTGATCTGGGCGGTACCGTTAAAACATGTCCGTCGTGTTGCGCCTCGGAAAAGATTTACTCGCTAAAATTGTCTTAACACGTGTAGGCCACGCCCCCTTTCTGTAACCTCGCTTACAAAATAAAAAACAGTATACTTGAAGTTTATTTTATTAAGTAAACTTCAAGTAAAGTTCAAGTTCGTTTGCTAGTAGTATACTTGTAAGTATACTTAAGTATAATTTTGTTTAGTATATCTCTGATAAGTACTTAAAAAGTAAACTGAAAGGATACTCACTGTTTTCTTGTTTAAAATAAGTATGCTAATAGCAAACTTGAATAAACTACTTTTTTTGTAAGGACTAACTATATACACACCCACAGAATTGTAGTTATAAAAGATGGTCAAACCAAATTCAGCGGTCCAGTCATCTGGTCTTTAGCTGTCTCTCACATGTTTGATGTAGAACTTCCTATATCCCTGCTCAACTTCCATGCACACAAGTATCCAGTTTTGAATGGGAGCCGGCTGTCCAGTCGCCGCTGTCCAGCGCCTGTAAATGCTGCACCTCGTCGGTGGTAGTCATGGTGCGTCTGAAACGGCGGCTGTACCCACACATGTTGGAAATAACACCTGAAAAACAAAACGGAAAACACATGTTGCTAATCTAACAAACCTAACAAGGCCTATAAAACGTGAAATGTAAAAAAAGAAGTCAACCTTGCGAGGGAAAGGACGCGACCAACACACGTCATAGGGACATGGCGCGCACGATGACGCGCGGTCATTTTGACCGCTCATGGTCGTTTTTACATCTTATAACTTTTTTGTGCAATTGATCTAAAAGTCTTTTTAATGCAATTATATACAATTTTAGGAGCATCCAGGTAGCGGTAGGTCTATCTTTCCCCCCCCACAAAGTTATTAAACTTTGAAAATCCAAAACAGTCAAAATGACCCCCATGGTCGTTCTAGTAGTTTTTAACGTTTAAAGTGTTAAAGTAAACAATTGTGTTACACAACAAGAAAAGATGGCACAAAATGTTGTTAGAACTTTTGCACTTGCATTAGGTTTGAATACGTGCCTTGATAATGCCAAAATGTTGGGCCTAGTTCTTAACATACATGAAAAATAGAGAACTGCGATGGTGTTTTGTGTCTTGCTTACCAAGGCGTCCAAATCCTGGGCCCTGAATCATGAGACGTATTGAACCGTGAAATTAGTGAATCGCCCAACCCTAGTAAATATATAGTGTGTACTTCTGGTACATCAGATAATATGGTGTAATATAATGGGAGTATATAGCATTGTATATGGGCGTGATGGGTCGTGGTATTGGTAATATGGTATAGTGTATGGGCAGTATCGTATATAAGCAATATGGTATAATATATGAGCATAGGTTGTTGATTACTCAACCATAACAAAACTCTGTATTGCAGCGCCACACCTATATTACATACACGCTTGTCTCCAGTGTCCTGTTGTTGTTCCATTTATTTCTTCTGTTTTTTTGTTTTGTTTTGTTTTGGGTTTTTTTGTGTGAGTGATTTCTGCAAGTGCTAGAAGCTGCTGTGTACTGGAGTCAAATTCCTCGTGTGCATAGGCACACTTGGCCAATAAAGAAACACATCAGACAATGTATTATGCCAAGCAGAGCATTTTATGTCTTACAACATGACTGGAGGGGGACTTGAAGCTGTGATTATGTACAGAAATCTGTCAGCTCTTGTCAACGCCAGGAGGGTCAGGGTCTGTGTTTGTAGCTGCGTACTACACCTAATACAGTTTGTGCACCAGATAGCTGCTTGTTACAGACAGCTAGCTGGTTTTGATGAGAAAGCCCCCAATATCTGCCCTTACTGGACATCAGTGTCAGCAGCCTTCTTCCTGTCTTCACTGTTTCATGTTGTCCGCTGAGTGATTTTTGATCTCTGCTTATTTTTGGTCTTTGTCTTTCATCTAGACATATAAGTGATGAGTGGTGTCCAGAACAGGTTAATCCACAAGACAATCACAACACAAACCAGGAGTCCCAGCAGTGGAGAGAAGAGCGACGCAGGGAACGATGCTGCAAAATTATATTTGCAGTTCTGATCACCCTCTTTGTTGGGGCTGTGCTTGCTCAGGCCACATTTCTCCCAGCTCTGGTGGCAGAATATAAAATTCTTAATCTAGAGATAGAGAGAGATGACACCATCCACCAGGTGAACCTGACATCCACCCAACAGAAACTGGAACTCTGCTCAACATCAAAAACAAATGTTGCAGCAGAGGCCAGACGACTGAGGACCATCCTTTCTTTAAAGGAAGTGCCTCTCTGTGATCTGGACACCCTGCAGTGTAGGCGCTGCCCATTAGGCTGGGAGGAGCACAGATCACAATGCTACATCCTTTCCCTGCACACCAAAAACTGGCAAGCCTCTCGCAGGGAATGTCTGGACATGGGGGCAGACTTGGCAGTAATTAGGGATGAGGAAGATCAAGTCTTCCTTATCAATTTTACTGTCAGGTTCTACCAGCGCCGCCCCGAGCTGGGCTTTCTGGGGGCGTTGATTGGCCTGCAGGACCTGGTCCAGGAAGGGGAGTACATGTGGATCAACGGGCAAGGCCTCCACCCGCACCATATCTACTGGAGGACGAGGGAGCCAAATAATTATGTTGCGGACTGGGTTGAAGACCAGGCTGGACAGGACTGTGTTAGCTTTGTCACGCTAGGGGAGAGGAACGTGGACAAACCACTCAACACCTGGGATGACGTTGTCTGTGCTGGCGGACGTCATTTTATTTGTGAGACACCCGCACTTGGTCTGTAACTCAGGTCACGACAGACCAAGGTGGCTTAGAGGGTCAAAATCAACCCCCCTCCCGTTTTTTTCTGTTTTTTTTGTTGTTGTTGTTTTGTTTTGTTTTTTCTGTTTGTTTTTTCCCTTTCCCCCTTCATCTTTCCTTCCTTTTGTTTGAATAATTAATACAGTTCTTTGATAACTTGTGTTTTCCCTTCTTTACCTAAATGTATTCTGTAACCTGTGATCCTATGAGTGGGTGGGTGGGTGGGTAGTGATGGGAATGGGGTTTTCAGTTTGTTAATACATGTGATGAATAATACTTTGTATCTGGGGATGAGTAGCTGATTTGATGTTATACATGTTTTGTAATTCTTGTGGGATAAAACAATTGAAAATCAATAAAATATATTTTCAAAAAAAATCACTTTCACAGAACACTCATTTATCATCAGTTTCTGCTTTACATCTACTTGCAGTTCCCTGGGTAAACTCTAGGGTTCATCTTGAGTGCAACTTCTTTGACCTTCTTAGTTATACAGTATTTATATATTAATACTTTTTATATACTATTTATATATATCTATAGTATACAGTATTTTGTTGTTTAAAGGGAGCAGGAGTATGGTAAAATGTATGTTTTCCTTCATCGTGTTTTTATCATGATACTTGGTGTTACTAGCAATGTGCATTTTAAAAGCCAAGCTGTGTACAAACTGTTTTCCAGTGCCGATGTTTAAAATGACAGTTTGTCTGATCGCCGGTGCTGATACCGATGGTTTGTGTTTGTTTGTTTGTTTTGTTTTTGTTATTTATTCTCCCTTTTGTGCCAAGGAAACAAATACATTTTTATAAAAACTCCCCACGCGGCCGATATTTTCTTTCACTTGTACTTTAAAACAAACCGCACATGCGCACAGCGCCTACTGCCCGCTTACGTCATGCCAGCGTGTGTCCAGCCAATGGCTGTTATGGGCGGTGTTCTAGTGCCACCTACTGGATCTTCTCAGATCGCATATAACCCAACACATTTAGCCTGCGCAAAATGGATGCGCCCCAACAGATAAACATCGGCCGCTGCGGGAGCCGCCAGCGGAAGCCGAGGGTGTAAGACGCGTGTCCTTATCGCTCCTGAGTCAGTGACCGAATTTATATATTGAACCTTGCAATATCTTACATGTCTTCATGTGGTTGGACGTCCGGCGGGACCTCTTTGCTTAATTCTACGATGACGTCGACTCGACCAAAAACGGAGTCTACCAGAGGAGGCCGCAATAAGCCTGTGGCCTCTGCTCGCCACCGGATGCTGCAGCTAATGTGGACCCCACGGGAGCAGTGACTGTGGCGCTGTTACCGTCCATGATGGGCTCTCTCAAATCCCACATTTTCGGTAAAATAGACTCTCTCTCCACCAATACTAGATCAGAAATGTTATTGATTAAAGACGAGCTCAAAAAAAATCTATTGAGCAGGGGCGTGGCCACGTGGGGGCCAAGGGGGGCACGACCCCCATTGGTCAGAGCACGGCCCCCCGCCCCGCCCCCTTCCCCTGTCTCGAGTGGGTAAAAAAAACATACCTGCACAGAATCAGTCAAATGGAAGCTGAAATACATGCATTATTATTATTAGCCTATTATAATTAAGTCTTGTCCTTTGCCACTAAAGTTATGAGCCCAATGGGCTGATTTTAAGGGACCACCCACTGAGCCGCACGGAATGTTCAGTGTGTCAACAGCTTGGGGCACAGCGCGACACTCTGACAAGCCCTTGGAAGCTAGGATACCTTACCAAGGACACAGGTGAGCTGGTGGTACATGGTACTTGAAATGATTCTTCAACTGATAAGGTTATATAAAGTTATTTCCACACTTCATTCAATGTGCTAGAATGTGTCGACATTGTGGAAATTGAGACGAGTGAGCTGAGTTTAGTTGGGCTGCAGTTAGCTTTGCAAGCTTGCACGATAGCTAACCTCTGACTAGCAAGCTAACGGTGAATTTGCAGGTGATATCACGTACAATAACACATACTGTCACTAATTTACACTTGGTTAATGTTATGTAAAACTTTTCTTTAAAGATGGCGCAATGAAAAGGATAACAGGGGGGAGAGAGGAAAATTGATGCATTTTTTTTGCCAGCACCAGAAGAAGTGAGGCAACAAGTACAGCAGAAAATGACAGGGGAGCAGAGAAAACATCTCATGTTAACGAGAGAGATAAAGAAGTGTCAGCTGCAGTCAAAGAAACGGAAGGAGCAAGTGGAGGCTTTACTACAGATGCAGAAAGGGAAGGAGCCAGTGACATGTCATCTACAGACACAGAATGGTCAGGAGCAAGAGTCCCGTTATTAGCAGAGAGAGAGCATGAGGAGGAGGAGAGTGAGTCTGGAAGAGAGCACATGCAGCCAGAGACCAATGAAGGCACACGTGATAGAGGTTGTCCTCCAGGTACGTGCTTATCAGAGTAGCCTAAGCTGTGCAGTGTGCAAATCATTGATTTGGATCACGTGTCAATCTCAAGGCCCAAATTATTTTTGCATAAATTCCATCATATTATATACCGATACATCACATACTACATCTGGAGAGGGGAAGAACAACATGCAGAATTTAAGCCAGGGTTTTGTTTTGTTTGGTTTTTTTACCCGGCCCTAGACTTGGACCCAGTTTTTAATTTTGGCCCAATGCTTATTTGAGTTTGACACCCGTGATCTGGATGGTTTTTAAGACGTCTATGGTGCAAATATCTGAAATTTGATGTGTTTCAAGAGCACATCACAATGGGAAATTAAACCAAGCAGTGGTATAACATAGGCCATTTAACTATAATAAAAGTGTATGTTTAATCAATCTGTAAAATGTTAATGATTGCATGTTTAATCTTAAAAAAGCAATATAAAACAAAATCTAATTGAAAGTGGGTAGCATTTATGTTAATAGTTGATACTAATGGAATTCTTTGGTGTTCTGCAGACATTTTAAAGTCCAGGGGTGAAGCTCCAGCGCAACCTCAACTTAAGCATTTCCCCAACACACTCCAGGGAGACCGAAACAGGAGCTTCAAGAGTGAGTGGTATTCAGTCCACCCCTGGTTAGAATACTCCATAAGTGCAGACTCTGCCTTCTGTTATGCTTGCAGGCATTTCAGTTTACCTGGCCAGGTAGAGTCAACATTTACTTCAGGTTCAGGTTTCAAAAACTGGAAGAAATCTACTTATGCAGATGGAGGGTTTGCTGCACATAGCAGATCTGAGCATCATAACAATGCTATGCTAGCATGGAAAGATTATCAAATGGCAGAAACAAATCAGGAATCTCTAATGGCACAATTAAACAAAGAGTACCACAGAATTGTAGGATTGTTTAACCAGCCCCTTACACCCTTCCATACTGACGACGTGCAGGCTTGCTCTTCCAAAACAAAACTCTCCAAAAGTTAACGGATCACTTTTAGCGACCTAGACGACATCTATGCACCAGACTAACACTTGGATGCTCATACAGCGTCTTCCTCCGTGTCCAGCCTATCCGTGCGTCGCCACGCAGCTCCAGCTAATAGCAAAAGTTAACAGTATTTCAATGCGATACTCGCGCTCGCACTAGCAAAGCAAACGAAACCACCTACGTCATCACGTTACTGGTGTCCAAAGCGTCACCGCCTATGAGCACTTGATAAGGTTTTAACATGAATCCGTTCTGCACAGCAGTAGAGCTCATCCGCCACGAGCGCTCCGTCCACGCTGCTCGTGCTCTCCCTCTCTCGCGCCTTTCGTTTCTTCGTGCGCGTTCATGTGTCTTAAAGGTGCAGTCAACATTTGTACCTGCTACATTAGTATAGCAGATTTATTAAAATATTAGTTTTTTCTTTTCAATATGGAGAATATCATATGATACTGTAGTGGTTATGGGGATACATAACCACTTTCAATAAATAAATAAAAAATATCATAGGAGTGAACAGGCGCCATTTCTAGACCCGGTATCCAGTTCTACTCTATTACATCCATGCAGGGGACAGAGTTAAAAAGTCCATCACCAACACAAGTGTTGTTTATACACACATACTTGACAAAACAACAACAACAACAACAAAACACAAATGGGACTTTTCTAATTCAGCGTCTTTACTGGTGTGAGCACATGAAATTAAAGTACATTTAATAAGGAAGTACAGTCCACAGTACTGGAAACATGGCAGACGTGCTGCTGTTATTGGGACATATTAACACATGAGTGAAGCCACTAATACAAACCTACACACATGTTCACCTGCACAACATGTACATGGATGCACACAGGTGAGACACAACCACTTCTGTCTCTCTCTCTGTCACACAGACACACACACACGTAATAAAACATAGCTTTTATTTACAGGTTATCAGGAACAAAACACCACTTTATTTAACACCACACAGAAACCATCAATAAACAGGAAGCTGACTCGTATATTCTTAAAGTCGCACATATGATAAACATTTCTCTACAACACACAATCATAAGGTGAGTCCAGTAAATTCTACATGTGAAGCTAAAGGGGATTCCAGAGAGGAAGAGAGAGAAGGGGTAAACTAATAGCAGGGTGAAGTCTTGTAACACCTCATCTGATCCATCGAGGTTTGTGCTGTTCTGATGTGGATGTTATCATTCAGCGTCTATCTATTAAACATCAGCCACAAACAATCTTCCATCTGGATGTTTACACACCATGTTTTTACCTCCCTGTCTGTCTGAAACACATTCTGCTGATCTGAGCAACAACAAACAAGCTGTGAGTCGCTAAACAGCATCCATTTAACGTGTACTCCTTTCACACGTTGTGATTTTCACACTGTTATCTGACAAGTATGAAAAGAAAACAGCATCCTGACTACACAATGTGCTGCAGGATGAAGAAGTTACAATATCCATCATCACTAGTTTGATTTCCTTCGCCTCGCTCTTCCATAACAACCAGCATCTTTACTAAGACTACAAAAAGCTTTAAAACTGCCTTTATTTATCAGTCTGTGTGTGTGGGGCTGAATTAACCTTCCTTCACTCTCACTTTGATCAAACCACATCCATCAGCTGCTGCTTTTTAGCGCCCGTTTGGTCCCCCTGGATAAGAACTGAGACTCTTTTGAAAACCACACAAAGAAATGAAAGTGGTGAAAGAAACCCGTTCACCAAACACGTCTTCCTCTGAGGACAGCTCTGCCCTTTCCACTCGTCAACTATTCCCAATCATATATTTCAAACGCAGAACAAATCCTGACACGTAACCGAGATCTTCCCTACCAGACCTTCATCACCTCTGCAACCGATTCTTCACCCCACCACAGTCCAAGTCCAGGATAGAGAGGCTGAGTGAAAGTGGTGTTGACTTTGTGGAGGAGGGTGGTTGTGTCAGAGACGCTGTAGAAAGACAAAACACCTGCCTTGTGGTCCAGGAACACTCCTACTCTGGAGGAGGAAGGACCTGACACCTCTGTTACTACACTATTGTGTATGAACCAGTAATGACCCCCAGAGCAGTTTAACCTCCAGGACTTGTCATTATAACCAAATCTTGAGCCACGTGATGATCTCTTGATGTCTTTGTATGACACTGCTATACCAACACCACCACTTAATGTCACCTCCCAATAACAGCGTCCAGATAAGCCCTCCTTGCACAGCACTTGGTAACGGTCAGTAAACCTGTCTGAATGAGGAGGATAATTCAAGTCTCGTGGTGTCCACGTCACCTTCCTGTTGTCCTCTGACAGGGAGAGACGTTGATGGGCAGAGTTCACATCCAGCGTGAGAGGACGACAATCTGAAAGAACAGAAGTATTAATGTCAACCTGCTGTCATTTACTTAATAATTGTTGTATTTGTGTGTTGCAGTGTTTTGCTTACACAGTAAACAGTCTTCTCTGGTCTCTGGTTCTGGTGGCAGTAAGACATCTACAGCAGACGCTGCAACGAAAAGCACAACAAATACAACACGTTTATAAACTAGATGAGACCGCAAGTGTACAGGGAGGTTTTTCTGTGTGTTGGTGTGTGTTTTTCTCTATACTCCATATTCCTTTCAGCTACCTGCAGATGAAATCCTGGGCCATGTGTGTGTCATGATGTGGTCTAGTTTGTCTCTGAGGACAGACACAGCATCAGTCACATCTCTGAAGTAACGCAGAGGACGCACAACAATGCTCGGTGAGTCCAGAGAACCAGCCGGGAGGGAGAGAGACTTGAATTTCTGGAGTGAGAGAAAGAGAGACAGAGGAAGACAGACAGAGGAAGAGGAAGAGAGACAGAGGAGGAGAGACAGAGGAAGAGAGAAAGAGGAAGAGAGACAGAGGAAGAGAGACAGAGAAAGAGAAAGAGAGACAAAGGAAGAGAGACAGAGGAAGAGAGACAGAGAAAGAGGAAGAGAGACAGAGGAAGAGAGACAGAGAAAGAGGATGTAGTTAAATTGTGTGTCTCCAACACAGGACGTCTCATCAAACACGTCTCTCACTAAACCCTCTCCATCTGGCTGTGTGGGTCAGTGAGCTGACTAGGACACCAAGTACAGATTGTGGCTCATCACCTTTACTACAAATCCTTCCCCATCTTTCCTGAAACTCTCCACAGAACAACCAGAAACAGAAGAAGAGTTACGTTTGTACCAAGAATCACTATTATTTCATGAAAGATAAAAGTCCCACACAACCATCGGCGTCGCCAGGTCATCTTGCCGGGGCTTCAGCCCCAACGTTTTGAGCGTCGCCCCGAATATCATTTTAAATGTGAGCCTATGTGAAGCCCGACACCACACGTGACGTGTGGGAATGTCCGATAGTCTTCGTCACGTAACAGCCTGTCAGAATAAATGCTGGTCTCTAAACTAACTCTGTGTGTGTGTGTGTGTGTGTGTGTGTGTGTGTGTGTGTGTGTGTGTGTGTGTGTGTGAGGGAAAGATAATTTAATATTCCAGGAAACTAATGTTAACATAAATACATGTATCTTTTTTCTCTCGTCTGGTACTGTAGCATGTCAATCAATGTTTACCATAGCAGTTGTGAAGTATTCTGCTTCTACTCAATACTACTACTAATTACTAACAACTGCTAATATTTTAACACCACAAGTCATAATTAATCTGGGGAGTAAACAGCACCTGAAGGAAATGGATGTGGTCGTCAGTGTGTGACAGCTGCTCCAGCTCAGAATCGCTCCTCCTCCACTCTTCCATCTCCTCCTGCAGCTGCAGGAGAAGCTCTTCAATCTGACTGACTGCAGTCTTCTCCTGGGCTCTGATGAGCTCCTTCACCTCGCTGCGCCTCCTCTCAATGGAGGCCATCAGCTCAGTGAAGATCCTCTCACTGTCCTCCACTGCGGTCTGTGCAGAGCTCTGTCAGTAGAAAGATACAAACACCTGCCTGGTAAAGAAGCTGCATTTCATTTAAGAAGAAGGACCAGATGGATCCTGAATGTACATGTGACTAATATGAACTTCTATTCCAGTCCTTTCTTCCACCTCTGATGCATTTTAAGCTGTGTTAGTATCACACTTTATTTAAATAGATAGTTACAAATCCCTTAGCAAATAAACTCAACCGCTGAAAATAAGACAATAAAACCAAAAGGGTGAGATAGGGTGAAAGATAAAACATGTGGCAAAACACCTTGTGCAACTACTGGGCTGCGAACATTGTAAAACTTTCCCATTGGGCATTTACATATGAGAATCAACAGGGCACAGATTGGGTTCACATGGAGCTCTTATCCAATCCTTTAGCGGTATTCACCTCTCCACTACCACATAATCCTAACATACAAATAACAAACCCGGTGGTTAGAGCTTCACTTAGGATAGGGCTCCAGTTTAGGAGGCATCTTGGATTAAAGCCTGCCAGCGGTCTTTTGCCAGCAGCAAATAATCAGTTCTTCTCGTCATGTGTGTTAGATAAGGCATTTCAGCATTGGCACAGACATGGACTGGTGTTTTTCTGGGATGTATTTAAAGACGGAACATTCACCTCATTTGAAACACTTACCAAAGACCATAACATACCCACATCCCATTTTATTAGACACCTTCAAATCCGTAGTTTTGCCAAGAAAGTGTTCCCCTCATTTCCGTATCTGCCACCCAGGAGCCAATTAGATGTTATTCTAGAGATGGTTCCCTTTGGGGGAAAACGGGTCTCTATAATTTACACACTGATCCAGGGATTGAAACAGATATCCTGGGACAAAACAAAGACTGCATGGGGGAGAGAGCTGGGTGTAGAGCTTTCTGAGGAGGCATGGCGGGACAGCTTCACTCGTATACATACGTCCTCATTGTGTATACCACATGGCTTCATTCAGTTTAAGGTGCTTCACCGTCTTCACTACTCGGGGGACAAGCTTGCCAGAATCTTTCCCACCACACACCCTGGCTGTCCGAGGTGCAGCCATAGTCCAGCCTCGGTGGGACACATGTCCTGGGCATGGCCCCTCCCTCAACAGTTATTGGGGACAGATATTCAATGTATTCTCACATATCTGTAAACAGACCATAACCCCTGACTTTCACACAGCCATCTTTGGCATACCGCCCCCTAACTGTAAGGTGGCAACTTTGCCTCATTACTAGCACGCAGACTGATCCTATTTAACCGGAAGTGGAATAAAGCTCCATCGTTTTTAGTAGTGCATAGTCCTTTTGTTTCTTTTCTTTTCTTTTTTTGAGCCTTGGGGGGAGGGGGGGGGTTCCTACACATTTCTTTTTTGTTGTTGTTGTTCGTGTGTCTTGTATACCTGTTCCAAAAAAACTTGAAAATGGAAAATAAAGTTTTTAACAAAAAAAAAACCACCTTGTGCAAACATTTAGTTCAAGGTGGGACTCTCCTCAGCCAACAGAATATATCTGATCCATCATCTCTGCCAACCCTCGCTAGGAGAGAGGCCAACATGCTCATTTGTCACTTTACCAGACAAACAACAGCACACACTTTAGTCCATTTTCTTCACCTTCAGATCCTCCACAGCCTGTCTCAGCTTCTTAATCTCCTTCTCTCTCTCCTGGACTCTCTGCTGGGCTTTCTGGCGACGAACATCCAGCCGTTTCTGGAAGAAAACATACCAAAACATTGCAGCTGGGCAAAGGGAGAATAAAGAGGGAAGCATTTCGGTGTCGGTCAGCAGTTTTTAAGGTAACACAGGGAGTCTCGGCTTTTAGATGTGCTGAATATTCTGTGTTGAGAAACTGAAGGTTTTCCATATACAAACCAAACCTATTCTGCATGTAACCTCACAGGACTGCCTCTTGTTTGTTGGTGATAAACAAGTTGTGGTGGTCCTACCTGTATCTCAGCCCTTTCTGCTGCAGCCGACACTGTATCGTGGCCCTTATGTTCATCCATGATGCACAGATAGCAGATACACTGCTGGTCTGTACGACAGTACACCTCCATCAGCTTGTCATGACTGGAGCACATCTTCTCCTGCAGTCGGGCCGTGGCAGAGACCAGCTTGTGCTTCTTCAGCACAGGAACAGTGTAGTGAGGCTGGAGGTGAGTGGAGCAGTAGGAGGCCAGGCACGCTGAACAGGTCATAAGGGCT
Source organism: Lampris incognitus (assembly GCF_029633865.1). Classification (NCBI taxonomy): domain Eukaryota; kingdom Metazoa; phylum Chordata; class Actinopteri; order Lampriformes; family Lampridae; genus Lampris; species Lampris incognitus. The sequence goes on along the minus strand of NW_026611172.1, from coordinate 36,113 downwards.
TTGTGAGGTCGAGTCCCTGTGCAGAAATCACAGGCCACATCTGTGGGGCCAGCATAGGACACATCTGCAGAGGGAGAGGCCTGCTGGTTCCCTGTTGTCTTCAGATTCTCCACAATCTGAAATATTAAAATCCTGTCTTAAAGGAATTATCTGCTGTGGTCATGATAAAATGTACTACTGCTACGATCACTACTTATGGTGATAATAATGATAAGAAAGAAAATCAACATTACTACAATGTTGATGTTGTTAAGTTAGAATGAAGTGAGGAACAAAACAGAGAAACATGTCAGTAATAAATAAGATATGGGAAAACAGTAATATAAGAATGGGAGTAAAATAGTGTGGAGAACATATATGAAAATAACAAAATGAAAGCCACTTTATTTGACATTGTATTCTTACAACGAATTGTATTCTCACAATGAATGTGTTGTCTGCATTTAACCCATCCTATTGTATAGGAGCAGTGGACGACTCCAGTTCTTCTTTCCATCGCCTTGCTCAGGGGCACAGACAGGACTACGAACCCTAACACGCATGTCTTTTTGATGGTGGGAGGAAACCGGAGCACCCAGAGGAAACCCACACAGGCATGGGGAGAACATGCAAAGTCCACACAGAGAGGACCTGAGAAGGCCTGGGGTTCGAACCCAGGACCTTCTTGTTGTGATGCAACAGTGCTAACCACTGGGCCACCATATATTCAAAATATATGTAAAAATTAGTTGAGATAGGAATGAAATCAACAGAATAGCCCAAGGATCTAGAACCTCATTTGGGATTGTCCTCCTGGGGTAACAGAACCAAAGGCTAGTCCAACACCTCAATAATAATATTACATTTCAATGGATTGAAGCTACAAACTACTAAAATGTGACCACGAGTATTTCTTTTGCCAGCAGCACAATAACTGCCACAGCTGCCTCTTATAAATGACTTTTCTCTTCCTGTCAGTCTCACCTGAGCCAGCATGGTGTTCTTCACAAGGGCAGGCCTCGGACTGAAGGTCTGTCTGCACTGAGGACAGCTGTACACTCCCTTCTCTTCATCCTTGTCCCAGCAGCTCTCTATACAGTCTCTACAGTAACTGTGTCCACACTGAAGAGTGACTGGCTGGTTGAGGAGGTCCAGACAGATTGAACAACACAACTGATCTCTGTCCAGCAACAACCCCTGCTGCTGCTGCTGCTGCTCAGCCATTTTACTGACAGCCTCTCTCACACTGACGGAAAAGAGCAGACAACAGTTTCGTTTTCTCTGAAAACACCTGGGAGACTGAATGGGAGGGACTTCCTTGTTCTGTCCAGAGGGAGGAGCTTTACAGGAGCACAGGGGGGAGCAATGAGTTACAAAGTCCAACACCCACAAACATGTTGTTTATATACACACCGACAAAACACAACAGACAGGAAGTGTATCTAAGACATTAAAATGGTCTTAAGGAGTCCGTTATATTCACGTGCCCAATGTTTATCTGTCCCCGTGCAGATCTTTTATTGTTGCTCTATAAAGACGGTCACTTATCACTGATCAGCTTAATCAATAATGCTGCTCATGCCATGTGTCAGTACTGTCTAATGGGCTTAAGCAACGGTAGTAATGACACATTGTGTACTGTATGTAAACATTACAATATTTTGTTTATCACAAACATTGACTATATGATTATAACTACTTGAATTACATTATATATTATTAAATAATTATTTTATTGACGTCATTATATTACTGTTAAAATATTATCATATTTACTATAATATTTATTACTGTGTTCATATTCTTTACTATTATATTGTGATAAAGAAATAGCCTTCATTTAGCAATTAAAAGATAAATGTTGTGTAACTTATATTTCCTGGTTGTGATGTGTGAAACAATAGGACATCTTTTGTTGTTAGAGAATTACGTGTTGTATATATATTGTATTTAAATGAAAAAGGACACTTTTGTTTTGAGTCATATTAATCGAATTTTTTATTTTATTTTAATAAATATATTTCTAGTTTTTCCCCTGGCTCACGTTTCCACAGGAAGGAGATAGTTGTAACACCAGCTTCCTTCAAACTCGTGTCGGCCGCTCTTGCCATTTTACACGCTGAAGCCTCGCATGGATTGCATCACCTTCAGGCCGCGAAGGAGGCGTAGGGAGAATGCTTTCGGTTGCTTGGCTACAAGCGCCCGGGTGGGCCAGAGGGGTCGCTGGAGAACGACGAGTTCCCGAACAGTACACCGATCTACACCCACTATCCCTCGGGTAAGGGTGGCCTAATGAAGGCCTGACCCCGTGGACGCTCTGGCCGTGACCGGTTACGGCGAGTCTGGGATACCAACCTCCCAGCCACGTGACGAGCGGACTGTAAGAACGGCGGTTTATTCCACTCCGCCACCAGAGCGGCCCATTAATCGAATTTTATTATAAGGAAATAAAAACAGTGCAATCTGTGGGTATTCATTTAGATCAAATAAACATATTGTAACGTACATGAATCAGTAGACACGTTGGCCCTTGGCTAACGGGTCGAACCCTTTAGTCGACTGGTTAACGTTGTCGCTTGCGGACTGGGAGATGCGGGTTCGCGTCCCGGCTGTGGCGACGGTCTCCCAGACTGTCCCCCGTATTCGCTACAATATGTACATGTAAACAATAAATCAGTTATCTATTATCTATCTATCTAATCTATTTTTATTAGAGTAATATATACAAGTACACAATATAATGTGCACATAATCAGGGTGGAGCATCTTTCTTTTTGCCATACCTCTGGGCTTCAAGTGCAGCCCTCCACTCAGCCAGAGTCATGGTGGCTGTGGCCTGGCAGTACCAATTACCAAAGTCCTGCCTGTGGGTGTCAGGGTGCCGCTCCCTCTGCCACTGCTTGCAGGGGATGGTGTCGCTCTTCCTTGTGTAGTTCCTTTTCTTTCTTTCTTTTGTTGCCACTCTGCTCCTCCTCATGTCTTTTCTTCTTGTGATAGTGCTGGGTGGTATAAGGCACATCTGCAGGTGGTCCTGCAGGTCTGGAAAGAACCACAGGAGCCAGAGATTGGGAGGCAGGCAGGAGAGGTTGGGACACAGGAAGGAGAAGTTAAGAGGCAGGCAGGAGAGGTTGGGAGGCAGTCAGGAGAGGTTGGGACACAGGAAGGAGAGGTTAGGAGGCAGGCAGGAGAGGTTGGGACACAGGAAGGAGAGGTTAGGAGGCAGGCAGGAGAGGTTGGGGGGCAGGCAGGAGAGGTTGGGACACAGGAAGGAGAGGTTAGGAGGCAGGCAGGAGAGGTTGGGAGGCAGGCAGGAGAGGTTGGGACACAGGAAGGAGAGGTTAAGAGGCAGGCAGGAGAGGTTGGGACACAGGAAGGAGAGGTTAGGAGGCAGGCAGGAGAGGTTGGGGGGCAGGCAGGAGATATTGGGAGGCAGGCAGGAGAGACAGGAGAAGTTGGGACAGACAGGAGAGGTTGGGAGGCAGAATAGCAAGGTTGGGAGGCAGGCAGGAGAAGTTGGGAGGCAGGCAGGAGAGATTGGGAGGCAGGTAGGAGAGGCAGGAGATGTTGGGACAGGCAGGAGAGGTTGGGAGGCAGGCCGGAGAGGCAGGAGAGGTTGGGACAGACAGGGGAGGTTGGGAGGCAGGCTGGCAAGGTTGGGGTGCAGGCTGGCGAGGTTGGGGTGCAGGCTGGCGAGGTTGGGGTGCAGGCTGGAGAGGTTGGGGTGCAGGTTAGAGAGGTTGAGGGGCTGGTTTTGGTTGCCTGGAGAGGTGGTGTGAGAGCTATAAGGACAGGCAAGCTAAGACCAGCAGATGGAGCCACTGGCAGGCTATGTCTCTGCTTCAGTTGGGATGTCCCTGCAGTGTTAGGGGGCAGAACAAAGACATGGGGATTTGCCAAACTGCCGCTAGGCACACAGGGTTGGCCTTTCCTCTTAACTGCAGTAGGCAGGCTCTCTGGGCCTCATGTTGGTGGTGTTTGGAGTAGAGATGCCTTGCTCCAACACACTCTTCTTCTGCGTTCTTTCACGTCTGCAGTAGCTAAAAATATTCCAAGCAGTATGTTTGTATACCATAGTGTAATATAACAGTACAATATATCTACAGACAGTAGCACCGACACTAGGTTATTACCTCAATAGGTTAAGTGTTTATTAACTCATCAACTAGCAATGGTTGCACCGTTCATCACCGGGAACTGAATGGTGGTGTTCTCCATCACCGTGGCATTATTTAAAATTACTTGCCGGATGTGGAGGTATGCTCTGGTGATAAGGCTCCAACGCTCGTGTCTGACTCCATCTATGTGCCTGGGTCCACTTTACTCCTCGCAGAGTTTGACAAAAAGTGCCTCACACACACGATTGCAATCAGGCCGCTGCGCTGGGCTCCTCCCTCCCACAGAAACCTGTTTAAATATGTGACCATAGTATAGCTGATTTGCTGTCAAAGATTACAAGTACATATGAACTGCCCTCACAATCCCCCCTTTTGGTTTGTTTGTTTGTTGATTTAATCAACAACAAATCGTCTAGATAAAGCACCAAAGACAACATGACAACGGATATACATATCTTGGGGAACATCTTACCTCACACAGAATGACTGTGAGGTCTGTCTGTCAGTTGTAAGCCAACTGAAATGCATCAGATTTACATCAACACACTCCATGTGAACTCAGCCGTCAGACAGAAGTCACAACTATCCCATGTCCTCTCCAGCCAAACATCTCACCTCACGCTGGACTAGAAATGAGTGAAAGACTCCAGAAGTTATCTACACTAATCTGAGCAACCAGAGCACAAGACAAAAAAACAAAAACAAAACAGTATTGACATAAACTTATGTGAATGCTCACAATTCATGTAAAACACAACAGAGTCGCCAGTACTAGCACTACACAATGAATAAATGACAGAAGAATAAATGGGAGATATATTCATAACACACATGTAGATTGGTTTAACATAAGCAAAGGAAAAGAAACCAATAACTCTAAATAAACTACTCTATCAAGTGAGGTGACTGCAGACGCTTGCTAAAAACCCTTACTACCATCCTCATCATCATAATTACATGGTGGGACCCAGGGATCAGGAGAATATTTAACTTGTACAGCATTAAGTACGGTTCTAATACAATATTTGTGGATCACCCAAATCATACAAGTAATGACAAAAACAATAATGGAAAACAGGATAATACCCAAAATCAGAGTACCCATAAATGTCGCCCCCACAGATACCAAGGGGCCAAACACCCTTTATCCCTTGATCAGCATCATGTTCAATTCTGATATTTCAGCATGGTTGCTAGTAATATATGCACAGCATACAGTGGAGATCATCATCGTCATCCTATTTCCAGTTGTTACGCGTCCAACATCATCTAAACGTCTCGTGGTGCCGTGATGGCAGCTGTGGAGACGTTCATGAGATGTTCTAGCACAGTAGAGAGGGACTTGATCTGGTCCAGAGCCGCATAGATACCATACGAGGAAACAGCTATAAGCCTGATCACCACAAACCAGATAGACCTCTTCAGGCAGTACAGGTTGCTTACTGAATATTATCTTTACTGTCCTATTACCACGTGTCTGCGGTAATTTCATAACTGGGGTACTGTACACACAAAGAAACACCAGGCAGGGTACGCACACACACAGTAGGCCAAGTAAATGAACAGTTGTGAGCTAAAGACGTAGTAGAGGATAGAGGCTTAGAGCAACTCTACACAGTAAAACCTAAAATTACCAACTGTATTTGCAAATTCCATGGAGCTGAATACACCCCAGCTACAATACGATAGGTGTATTCTGGTTCAGTCATAGGCTTACATCCTATATCCTTATCGCCAGTGCTTCAATAGGAATCAACAAGGTGCCAGTACTCTGAATCAGCAACTGCTCAGCACACGCGCTTGTGGCTCTCCTGGGTACCGTGTGTTTTTGGCTGGTTTGCCTAGATAAACCCTCTACCAGTTGCTTAGATAAACCACACAGAAGCTGATCATTTTCAAACACATTTCCCCGTAAAGAATAATAATAATGATTAGTAAAAAAACGTCAAACCTTATCTTCAAAGGTGTTTAGTTCACATGGCTTGTTTGTTCTGTCTCTCAGGTTGCTTGCCCTTGTCCCAGCTCTGTCATCTCTGATTGAAGTAGCATATCTGCAAATTACACACAAACAATTAGAACAGAGGTGTGAGAGAGAGAGAGAGAGAGAGAGAGAGAGAGAGAGAGAGAGAGAGAGAGAGAGAGAGAGAGAGAGAGAGAGACAGAGAGAGAGAGAGAGACAGAGAGAGAGACAGAGAGAGAGACAGAGAGAGAGAGAGAGAGAGAGAGAGAGAGAGAGATACCCACTTGATTATACAAGTGTCTTGGAATAAAGATATCACAACTTAGATACTCACTCTTGAATTTATCTGTCTCGTCCTCTCCATCCAGAGAGGGAGACCAGTTTTCCTTTTCCATTTCTGCTCCCTGTACATAAATAGAAATGTTGTTTAACTAATCACTCAAATCAATACTGTGACGGTCAAGATGGGTCAACAATTAAGTGTTGGGGTGCAAATTATAAATGTGTGAATAAGGAGCACAATTTTAACATACAACTTATATTTTTAAACATTTCAGTGAGAACTTTAGAAGCAACTTATGAGAACTTATGATTATGCTTATATTAGTACACATCATATAATGAAATATGAAGTGTTTCTAGACATTTACACAGTTTAAAGCATGTTTAATCATGGAAAAATACTGGTCTAAGCAGGTGGTTTTAATGTCGTGGCTGATGGGTAGGTATTCATTATATATACCTGTTCAATATTAGTATGTGTTGTTTTATGCTCACATTCTTAAAAAAGGCCCCAGAATGCCTTGGGAAGAGCAGCGTCAGGGGCTGGAGCTGGACAGGCTCTTTCGTCAGCGCTTCTCCTCCCCGTTGCCAGCCACGACCTCACATAGTGTTCTGGATTGAAGTGTCCTAGCGGGGCTCCATCACATTTTAGGAAAACCAGGCTGGACAGTCGGCTGACAGAGGGTGCGTCCTTTGTGCAGTAAGGAATCCTCCATGCTGCTGAAGCCCGTCCAGGTGCTGTCAGTTCAGATCAGCTGGGCTGTCCGTGAATGGCGGCTATGCTCGCCAGGTCTATATGGCGTTGGAAAACCTCTGCAAGTGGTTTGGTGGTAATCTGGTCTCTGCATCGTCTGCACCTGCTTCTGAACTGCTTCCCGTGCAGCACATTTAAGTGTGTCAGCAGCTTTTACATGGGCTTGTGATTCTTTGTGTTCTTTGGGGGGTTTTTCCTCTCAGGCTAGTTTGTTGTTTGTACTTGTCACTACCAACATGAGACCCCGCACACTCACCCCATTCCATGGAGAGGTTCAGTCCTGGTCCGGCGTGTATTCCCAAAGATCTGACCTCTCTACATATGCGACACCCCAGCTGTTGGTCTTTACCAACGAGCCATTCGTTGGTCTTGCAACAACGCTGCACCTGCTCCCTCGTCCAGCCGTCAGCTGCGTCGCTTCGCCCGGTGTCGGGGGCGGCAGTTGCGCCGGCAGCAGCTAACGACGTTAGCGGGAGAGAAGGCTCCGTGGAGCCGCTGGACTCGGAGCAGGAGGACCGACCAGAGAAGGCTCCCGGTCACACAAAGTTTCTCCCGCAGCATTTCCTGTGTCTGCAGGTGCACCAGTATTAACGGGGGTTTCTTTCGGCTCCTTGTCCGGCGACAGCCGCCTTCTTTCCGCAGCGTTAAGCCAGGCTAACGTTCCGGAAATGACGTTATGGTAGCTAGCTAGCTTAGCCACATGTTCGGGGACAAAGCGCCTTTGGAGCGCTGTATGCGCGTCAATACGCGCGGGAATGCGTTGCATTCTGGGTAGAGAAGTCTTCATATGGTATAATATAATTAGCTTGAATGTCACAGGCTCTTCTTAGGAACTACATAGATGGTGTTTGAGACGGGATTACTGACGCGCTCTGTAGAAGTCCATTAAAACACACAGGCGCTACAATATGCGCACCTAGCTGCATCACGAGGTGGCGGTACGCAGTAAGAAGTACCGGTACGCAGACGGGTAAAAATCACAAGACCCGGTACTGCGTACTGGTGAGTACCGGCCCAATTCAAGCACTGGTTATTGCAATTAGCAGGCACGGCCAGGAACCAGGCCCATGGCATAAGAAGAGGCACCTTTGTTCCCGTAAGGGGCTTCCACCGGGGCTTCTCCACCCTTTTCACCCGTATTCAATTCCATTTTGAAAAACACGTCTCCCCTCCCTTCCTTTTCTTTCCTCCATCTCGTGCATGTGTTCACTAAGCCAGTGGTTCTCAACCTTTTTGGGGTCCTGGACCCCCTGCGTATTTTTGATCTACCCTGAGGACCCCTCCACCTGATCTTGGGGGAGGGGGGTTGCAATTTGATAGAAACAGTAGAAACTGCATTTTAAATTGCATTATAGCATTTATTCACTCTTTGGGGCAAAAATAAGAGCTTTCAGTTGTAACAGATATAGTTAACAAAACAGAATTCTTATGCAGTAACTTTCAGATATATGTAACAAAACAGAATATGTATTCAGTAACTTTCAGATATATGTAACAAAACAGAATTTTTATGCAGTAACTTTCAGATATATGTAACAAAACAGAATTTTTATGCAGTAACTTTTAACAATGCAAACGGGAGCGAGATCTCTTATTAAAATACAATAAATTACACTTGTGAAACAGATGTAATTAGAGAAAAAAGTCCTGTTACCCTTTATAGTTTAGGCAGATAAAGGTCTCAGTCACATTTGAGTAAAATAATCCTATTTCTATAAATGTCATAGGATCTTTTTTTAAAGATATTTTATTTTCACGGACCCCTTGCAATTACACCACGGACCACTAGGGGTCCGCGGACCCCCGGTTGAGAAACACTGCACTAAGCTGTGTGAGTCTGTGCTCTAGTTCTGTCTGGGTGACGGGAGCGTCTTCTGCGTTGTCTGGGGCGATGCTTACACCTATGACCCCGCTTTTAACAGTCATTAGAGGGGCCTGTATATCTTGTCCCCTAGTTTGGGCCCCTCCCCCTTTTTCAGCTTCTTCCTCCTTTACTTTGGTTGCTTTATCCTGCTCTTTTCTGCTTTGTTTCTGGCTGAGTTGGTTTCGGCGTTTTCGGCATAGTCTGTAACATTTCGAAAAACCAGAGGGCCATGGTGGCCTGTCTGTCTGCCTCTCGTTCTGCTTTTCCTATCTGTGATTTCTTTGTTAGACATCCCGTCTGTCCAACTTTTTCTCCCACCTTAGCCGCTTTAACGCGGGCTTGTGCCTCATGTTGTTCTAGTAGTTGTGCGCTGGGTGGTGGATCAGTCCACGCCCCTAGCAGGCCTTCTTCCTGCATTTCATGTGCCCAAATCACTAATTAATTTTTCTTTGCCAGTGTCTTTCTTTCTCCGGGCAGAGTCCTGTACGCTCTTAACATTAGGGCTTTGTGCAGCACCCTGCCTAATGTGTCATGGGGTAGTTTTTGCCAGCCATCTATCACTGCTTTAATTTTATCAGACATTTTCAAGACACACTTTGTTCACATACACTGATGCACCAACCAAGTGGACTCTAGGTCCGGGGGAGGGCGGGGAACTCAGCCACGGAAGAGGTTGGGGCCCCATCGGGTCACCCAATGTCAACCGCCGGTTTTCTGATCACCTCGAGCGAGAACAATACAGCAGGCTTCCACCCACACGGGGCGGCCGTACCTTCACTTCAACTCTCGCTCAGGTATCACTCCCCGAGTGTCCCCTTTTACTCTGGAGGCGCTATACAGTGTTCTAGGTCCCTGACCTTATCTCTTATCCCTTATATTCTGCTAGGCCTTCCCCATTTGACAAGCAGACACACTGGTTTCGGAGCCTGGTGTGTGTTTAAAACTTCCACACAGGCAAAAAAAAAGTCTCGTAAACCAGGAAACCACCCCACAGTTTGTGAAAAACAACAAATCTTTCCCTGTGTCCTTATTCTTTCTCTTACTTATTTCTTCCTAAATTTGCGACAACTCTCCGTTTTTACAGGAAAGAAAAAGACGGTCCCAGACTCGTTCTTTTGATTACGTCTTATTTTGTCCAAATGGTTTTGCTGTACTAAACTAGGACACTTATTTTCTTTCCCTCGTGGTGTTTCTCTATGTGTTTTAAACATTACATGTGAAACACATTCATTGCATGGTATGCCACAATACAATTATATTTTCTCCTACTTCTTAGTAGCCAATGTCTTTCCCTGTGTGAGTTTATCCAACTCTCCCAACCATATGCCCCCTCCCTCAGTTATCGGGGGCATCTTATCCACTAGGGCTTGTACGTCACCCAAATTCCATGGTTTATATCGGCTCCCCTGACCCCTATGCAACCGCACGAGTGGACACTGCAATCGGGACCTAGCCCGTGTCTGTGGAGGGGGCCCTGCCCCCCCCTCTCTCTCTCTCCCTGGGGATAACAACAACTCTGCTTCTCTCATTATTTCAGCGGCGGAGGTTAGTAAAGCCCCCGCCACTGCACACTCCTCTCTCTCTCTCTACCTCCCTCTCCCTCGTCTTCCCAGCTTCCCTGGGCTACGCCCATTGCTCCCACATGGTAGGTATCTGATATCTCATTATCATCTTCACAAACCCCCGACAATGAGCCTGTGATGGCCACTGGCCTCTCCCCCTTTTTCCGCTGTTTCGGCTTCGGCCGCGCCCCTCTAGCTCCCTGTTGTCTGGCTAATCTCAGTTTAAACGGGACTTCTTCCTCCTCCTCCGGGGAGCTAGGCCCTTCATTCACAGTCTCTATTCTCCCCCGTGATCGGGTTGCTATCTTGGGGGCGCTGGGCACCGGAGCTGTTTCAATTTGAAATTTACCATCCGTAATGTTCAATACCGGATATAATCCGCCCTCACACTGTCCTTGTGGCTGTGGGCTACATCTTCCCACCTCGTATGGAGGAGGATCCTTTTTTTCTATCTGGGGTCCCCCTGTCTTTTTCTCTTTTTCCTCTTTCATGCAATGAGCAAGCCCTTGCCACATGATAGCATAATTATACCATCTTAGTCGATCTTCCTCAGCTTGCCTTATAGTCTTCTTCCATTTCCTCTGTGACATCAGCCCACATGTCTGTCTCTTTTTCTCTGCCTCTACTCGCTTTTCCTTACACATTTTTTCCTGCTTCCACAAATACCTTCCCAACGGAACGGCGTCCTCCACTTTTCTCTCTCCCCTTATAATAGCTTCTTCTAACCTCCTTTGTTCTTCCTCCCTTCGTCTCGCCTTTGCCCCCTCATTTTTTTTGGTTCGTCATCATTTGTATCAGTATGTCGCTCTGCTTCTGCAGGGACTTCCACTGCGGTCCGCCACCGCTTTTTTCTCCTTCTTCTTTTTCCATTCTACCTTTTACGTCTCCTGTCTATCTGTTAGGGACTCCAACCCTTACTCTATTTAATCTATTGTTCAGGGACTCCAACCCTTACTCTGTTTAACCTATTGTTCAGGGACTCCAACCCTTTACTCTATTTAACCTATTGTTCAGGGACTCCAACCCTTTACTCTATTTAACCTATTGTTCAGGGACTCCAACCCTTACTCTATTTAACCAATTGTTCAGGGACTCCAACCCTTACTCTGTTTAACCTATTGTTCAGGGACTCCAACCCTTACTCTGTTTAACCTATTGTTCAGGGACTCCAACCTTTACTCTGTTTAACCAATTGTTCAGGGACTCCAACCCTTACTCTATTTAACCTATTGTTCAGGGACTCCAACCCTTACTCTGTTTAACCAATTGTTCAGGGACTCCAACCCTTACTCTGTTTAACCAATTGTTCAGGGACTCCAACCCTTACTCTATTTAACCTATTGTTCAGGGACTCCAACCCTTACTCTGTTTAACCAATTGTTCAGGGACTCCAACCTTTACTCTATTTAACCTATTGTTCAGGGACTCCAACCCTTAATCTATTTAACCAATTGTTCAGGGACTCCAACCCTTACTCTGTTTAACCAATTGTTCAGGGACTCCAACCCTTACTCTATTTAACCTATTGTTCAGGGACTCCAACCCTTACTCTATTTAACCAATTGTTCAGGGACTCCAACCCTTACTGAGCTCTAAGCTTCCCTCCTTTGGGGGTCCTCAATTCCCCGGGAGAGTTTTCCCAGCCTTAACCTCACCCCCTCGTCAGAGAGTGAGTGGGTGCGCCACTACCTAGGATCTTAGACAGAGGACTCCAACCTCTTCTACCGATTATCTCCTTTTTACTCTTACCGTAGGGGACTCCAACCCCTCCTCTTTTGTTAAACTGCCCGCCTTCTCCTTCCCGAGCTTAGTACAATTTAGTAATTCAGTCCAATATGCAGATTTCGTTAAAACAGGTTCTGCTTACCTTATTCGTGTTGTGGGTCGACCCCAAGCTCGGGAGGTGTCGGCGGGCAGCCACACTGTCCAATTAGGCCTGCTTCTTCACATCCCGGACGAAGCCCCCAATTTGTTGGGAATCACCTTCGTGTTCCTCGTCCCCGGGTCCGTTGATGTGAAGAAAACAGCCACCACGTCTTAGGAGATTAAAATAATTTTATTGAGTACAGACCTGGAGACACACTGCCAATCCGTCGTGTATGTCTGACTTTCTTTGTGTGTGAGCTTCTTTATATGCTAAACCTCCCTTGTTCATTCATCACACATGACCTTGATTTTCGTGTCCACTATGTTTGGTCAATGCTCCCTTTCATGGTTGAGCTTTAGGGAGTGCTCATCCTGTCTGGACCTGTAACTCTTATCGGGGGCCCTCCTTGCACCAGACACGGTATCTCTCCCAAGGCCCCAGGGGAGGGCAACCCACATTCAGTGCGAGGCATGCAATATATTTCATCTACATGAATGTGTCTTTCTTCACCCTCTGTTCTGGTTGCATACATTGGTTACAGAGTAATACAAATACAAATAAAATATAATTATAAATTATAAATATAAATTAAATATATTTAATATCACTTAACACTGGCCGACCAAGCCTAAATAAAAGCACGTGCAGACTTGGGCTGGGTACCGGTACTCACGGAACCCGGGCCAGGGTGATGAGCAGCCAAAGCAGGCTGGGAGAAGAGAAGAGAGCTGAAGAGAGGCAGAGATGAGGGGGGGAATGGCGACAGGCGCTCCACCGTGAGCGCAGGTCGGAGAAGTAGAGGCGACGAATGGCGCGAAGAATCCTCACACACACACACACACACAGCAACACGAACAGTCACAGGCCCCAAGAAGAGAAACGGTCTCCGTTGTTGTCCCCCCGAAGAGCTTTCCTTCCTTCACTGGTCCACACACCACGACTGTCGATCCTGAATCAACAGCATAGACTAAATGACCAAGTCCAAATACCAGCTCGTTTTAACCTGGCAGCAACTTGTCACTTAGCTAGCGTTAGCAACACTCGTTAGCTAACATGAATATGAATGAAGCGCTAGCTAGCCTAGCGCGATTAGCTTATAACACTCTTCTAACGCCACAACGAGTAGTCACAGTTTTACACAATAGTTCCAGAAACATGTATTTACCTCTGGGATATCCTATAAGTACACACGAGTCCACAGGAGTCACAATCCGTTGAGCCAACATTGTGTACAAACGGCTAACGTTACAACACAGAGAAGCTTCGGTTCCTTCGTCTTCGTCTTCCAGCTTTCTGACCGCTTTGCCTCAAATCACCGACGTCAAACTTCTATGTCCCGCCCCTTATCTCAGCATACATACGGGTTGGCTAGTTACAGTAAACAGTGACCAATGAAAACAAAGAAAAGGGATGACTGACATATTCATCCAGATAGAGGAAAAGATTAGCAATGGGCAGCAACCATACTGTAAACACTTGAAATAAACAAGGCCCATGAGCGAACTGGCATTAGGGCTTACTGTATAACTGATACACTCAACTTGTAACCATTGTAAATAGCAGTGTATATAACCATGAAGAGAATATAGCTTATTTATCAGATGAACTGTAACTTATTTATTTATCTTATTTATTGTAGCTTCATACAGTAGCTCAAATAAGCACTGGGCTACATCTATCTATCTAATCTATTATTACTAGAGTAATATATACAAAAACACAATATAATGTGCACATAATCAGGGTGGAGCATCTTTCTTTTTGCCATACCTCTGGGCTTCAAGTGCAGCCCTCCACTCAGCCAGAGTCATGGTGGCTGTGGCCTGGCAGTACCAATTACCAAAGTCCTGCCTGTGGGTGGCAGGGTGCCGCTCCCTCTGCCACTGCTTGCAGGGGATGGTGTCACTGTTCCTTGTGTAGTTCCTCATCTTTCTTTCTTTCTTTTTGTTGCCACTCTGCTCCTCCTCTTGTCTTTTCTTCTTGTGATAGTGCTGGGTGGTATAAGGCACATCTGCAGGTGGTCCTGCAGGTCTGGAAAGAACCACAGGAGCCAGAGGTTGGGAGGCAGGCAGGAGAGGTTGGGAGGCAGGCAGGAGAGGTTGGGAGGCAGGCAGGAGAGGTTGGGAGGCAGGCAGGAGAGGTTGGGAGGAAGGCAGGAGGGGTTGGGACAGACAGGGGAGGTTGGGAGGCAGGCTAGCAAGGTTGGGGTGCAGGCTGGAGAGGTCGGGGTTCAGGCTGGAGAGGTTGAGGGGCTGGTTTTGGTTGCCTGGAGAGGTGGTGCGAGAGCTATAAGGACAGGCAAGCTAAGACCAGCAGATGGAGCCACTGGCAGGCTATGTCTCTGCTTCAGTTGGGATGTCCCTGCAGTGTTAGGGGGCAGAACAAAGACATGGGGATTTGCCACACTGCCGCTAGGCACACAGGGTTGGCCTTTCCTCTTAACTGCAGTAGGCAGGCTCTCTGGGCCTCATGTTGGTGGTGTTTGGAGTAGAGATGCCTTGCTCCAGTACACTCTTCTTCTGCGTTCTTTCAAGTCTGCAGTAGCTAAAAATATTCCAAGCAGTATGTTTGTATATCATAGTGTAATATCACAGTACAATATATCTACAGACAGTAGCACAGACACTAGGTCATTATATATTATAAGCAAAGGAAAATAAACTAATAACTCTAAATAAACTACTCTATCAAGTGAGGTGACTGCAGACACTTGCTAAAAATCCTTATTACCATCCTCATCATCACAATTATGTGGTGGGACTCAGGGATCAGGAGGATATTTAACTTGTACAGCATTAAGTACGGTTTTAATATAATATTTGTGGATCACCCAAATGATATTTAACCAATAAACTAAATTCAACAAGTAACAAATGAAAGACTTAACTATGTTTTACATTGCACATGAAAACAGTCTTTGTTGGTGAACGGTTATAATTTGGTGTCATACTGTCAGTTTTTAATAAATGTGACAGTAAAACTTAATGACCTAATGAAAGCTGAGGGGGTCTCCCAACTGGGCTGCATCTGAAGCAGTATTTACACATATACTTATGCAAATGAACACTCTGTGAGGACATCAAACCACATCTCTTTTTTTACACAACAAACACCTACAGTGTGAAGAATGGTTGAGCACTGATGCGATCAGGTAGGAGGATTTCACATTTTTACACATTGTCACACTGAGGTTACCAAAGAGCTTGTGGCTTTTGAATGAGCAGTACTAATGCATGTTGTCTTCATAACAACGTACCACGCACAAGCCAGTGTAGCTTGACAAAAGACAGAAAACCAGGAGAGATGCACCATTGGTTGTACCACAACAAATGTGTGGAAAACAAATCAGGGATTATTTAATCGGCACATCCGATGAATGAGACTGATTGGTCCAAACTCTCAATTGATCAGGTGGAACAAGAAAGGAACACAGGTTAAGCTTTTCTCCTCTTTGTGAATACGGCCAGTGAGAAATGTGGATTACACGCCACAGACCAGATGTGGAGAGGCTGACCAACCACTGACATGTTGGGAATGTGGACAGAAGCCTCGTCAGGAGCATGAAGCTGTCAACGCAGAGATGTGATGACTGCATGGCGTCTCAGATGAAGGAGGAAGGAGGAGGAAGGAGGAGTTCTCACCGTGTGATACGTCACTTCATCATCATCATCACACACAGACCCTGCAGGACACAGCAGCACACCACACAAGGCGACACAACACCACACGTCACGACACACAATGACACAAAAAAGACACAATACAACAAAACACCACATGAGAGGACACAACACCAAATGACACATCGCTCAAACACGACAGCCCATGAAATGACACAAGCACACACAACACAACACAAAATGTCCCTCGGTTGAATGTCTTTATCATCATTTACAAATGAATGACCTTCATGGGTTTTACCTGACAACGGTGAACAGCTGAACACCAGGGACAAATGCTCAGATAGTATAAAAGTTGTGGCCTTCATGTCTGGAGGTGATAGTGTGTCCCACTAACCTGGGACTAAATACTGTCTGGCACTCTTCCCTGTGTCTCCTCTATAGAGGATCCATATCAGACGGCTTACCTGTCCTTCAGCCCTGCTCTGCTTCTTCTTCTCAGATGACGGAGGTGGTGGGGAGACCATCACTGGGATCAGCCTGCACAGTTTAGGACACATGTTCGGCTCAGTGTTGGTCAGCGGCACACAGCTTTGTACTGAATCATTGTCCTTATTCTATTCTACATCTCTCCATTTTACTCGATCCTATCCAGAATGAAATGTGGAAGACAAAACGGGTTGCCTTGACAGGTGTCCAGTATGCCGTGGTGTCAGTAGAGGGACTTGTTGCAGCACTGACAGCAGCTTAAGTAGAAGCGACTGACGTGGTAATACAAGTGCAGGTAGCTGAAGTAGGAAGGATAACAGAAGTAGTAGTAATGGTAATAATATAGGTGGTAGTAACAGAAACATAATTAAGAGGAGTAGCGTCTGCTTCTGATAGTAGCTCTATTCTATTCCTTGGTTTTTATTTAGTCAAATAGTTTCCCCCTGCAGCAGAATAAAACACAACCACACCTCACATGACGTCACACATTTAGACGTTCTATCCTATTCTATTCTGTAGGAAGTTAGAAGTTTAGGTTTCCGGGGGCTTTGTGTGTGTGATTGTGGTCAGCCAGCGTTTGCTGGTCGGTATGTTAAATGCCAGTATGGAGTTCACCAAACTCACCAGGAAACATGGCTTTAAAATGTCGCCTGGTTTTCCTTGTCCGGTGGAGGATTGTGTTTTGGCAGTCGGGGAGGTTGTGGGTCACAGCAGCATTAAATCTGCTGCTAGAATGAACGGCGCTGTGGAGATTTGTGTCGATACTGTAGACAAAGCAGTGGTGTGTTATGTGATTTTTTTGTAAACTGTGGGACTTGGAAGTGTTTTGGCTGTGGAGGAGAGGGTCCTTTGGTTTGGACATGTCCTGAGAAACACTCGTCTGATGACAAAACACAGAGTGAAGCAGTGAGAGGAAACAAACAGAGTAAAACCAGGCAGAGCAGCGAAGAGACACCAGAAAAGGAACAGAGTCCAGACTACGCTGACAGAACTGAACCACCCAAGCAGAGAGAAAAGTCTGGAAAGAAAAATGTAAATGATGAAAAAGAGGCACAAGGAGAACAGGCGGTGGCATCAAACACTACAGGCAGAGCTGCAGAAGGTGTGGTGCTGAGCAGCGATGAGGATTTGATGGAGGAGAGAAACATCTGTAAGGTTCCTTCTTCTGAAGAGAAAGCAGTCAGCGAAAACAAGTGGCTCTCAAGCCAAAAAAGGAGCAGTGGTCTGCATTGCACCCTACCCCAGCGCTCATCCCCGTGGGTGGTGGATCCACAGGGTGTATCTATATCATTAATAAAAGCGGAAACAGTAAAATAGGAAATTATTCTAACCGAGAGGTTACCTCATCGTTTGTGGGTTCGGTGAGGGCCAGGGTGTGGGCTGGTGTTAGATTTTCCAAACTGATGAGTGACATGTGTGATTTGGAGCAGCAATGGTGTTACAACATCATCTGCTCCGTGATAGGTGGAGATGTATAGCTGTACAGATGTATAGCCCTGTGATTGGTTAACCAGTCTGGTGCTGTATAATGGGTAGCTGTTTTCCTTTTGGTTTTGGATCATGGCTTTCTAGTTATTTTTCATGATTATTTTTTATCTATTTATTTATTTATTAATGTTTAATTGTGATATTTTACTATTACTCCTTTTATTCGAGTATTATTCGTTTTCTATGATTTACTTGTCTGTGCATTCATTTTTTCCCCAGTAGATTTTGCTGGTGACACTGGGATGGTGAGCATATGTTAAATAAAGGTTCTTTAAAACTCAAACTCTCTCTGTGAGACACACACACACACACACACACACACACACACACACACACACACACACACACACACACACACACACACACACAGAGTTATAGTAAAGTTATAAAACAGCATATGCTCTCTGAGCTCTTCTGAAGCATCTTGCAGTATTATAGGAACAAACATCATCACATCAGTTGGTCTGAACAGGAAATATCATGCTAACCTTTCAACCCAGCGAGCTACAAAACAAACCACAACAAATAAAACCCACAATACACCATTTTACAAAAGCATTTCACAGCCTTGGTTATGTTGAATTGGTAATTGTAAAACTCACATTATCTCCATCACGTGCTGTTTGATTCCCTGGGGAAAATAAAACAAGTGTGTGTGTGTGTGTGTGTGTGTGTGTGTGTGTGTGTGTGTGTGTGTGTGTGTGTGTGTGTGTGTACATACACACAGGGTGTTGTGATGCGTCTAGTGCAGCAGTGTGTAGTTGGAGGGAAGGTGCATGTGTTCTTCCAACCCGCTTGTGTCCTTCCTGCCCTTAGCTTGCTGCCGCTGGCTAGCCTCTGTGGCGAATAGGGAAGCATGCTAGCCTGTAAGCCTTCCCTTGCCAGTACACAGCCTCTCCTTCACCAAGACTCCTGCCAGGCCTCCCCGTGGCCACACGTGGTAACTGGGGTCTTGCGGCCCCAGGCTAACTTGGCAGGGGATCTGGGAGCAGCAGTGGGCCCCAGAGATATGGTGTGCAGGCCCACCCTGGTGGACACGCCCTGGCACCTATCAACCACTGCCCCGCTGCCTTGTGGGTGGGTCTGGAAGACATAAGGCTAAGGGAGCTCAACCCAACAGAAAAGCAAGCTGTGGCGGCACGCTTCGAGGCGGTTTCCGAAAAACTGGATTTCCGGCAGCCCCCTGCAGTTGTGTGGAGGTGCCGGTCATCTAGGGATCCCCCTTGCCATCAGAACCATCTCCCCTACAATCAGGTCATGTGGCGTTGGGAGAAGCGCACCCCCCATGCCACTTTAAAAACCATCTCTGCTGCGCAGGGATCTTCTGCTATCTGAGTCCTCAAAGGACCCACAAATAGAAGAAGATGGTCATCATCGGGCACGATGGACAACCAGCAAGCAAGAGTGTGTGTGTGTGTGAGTGTGTGTGTGTGTGTGTGTGTGTGTGTGGGTGTGTGTGAGTGTGTGTGATACTCCTGGTGACATGTTTCATCCACACATCCAAATGGAGGAAAGTGAAAACCCCTCTCTTCTGTTTTCACCAGGAACCTTGTGGACAATCATCTCATCCTCAGAGCTTTGAGACTAATGGACAAAAAAACAAAACATGCAAAATCTCTCCTCAGAGCTAATTAAGATCTGGAAATATCTGAGGACCTCGAGAGCAACTATGAAAAAGTGCAGACGTATTAACTTTGATTTGTTTTATCTATTATGTTTTTGTTCTCTATCATTTATGTTGCATATTTTATTTTATTGAAGTTATCTGTCTTACCTCAGGTGTCTTGTATGTTGAGAGATGCTCACTGTCATGGTTTGTACGCCCTTATGTTTTATAAATGAACCACTTTCAATAAATACATAAAAACTATCATAGGAGTGAACAGGCGCCATTTCTAGACCCGGTATCCAGTTCTAGTCTATTACATCCATGCAGGGGACAGAGTTAAGAACTCCATCACCAACACAAATGTTGTTTATACACACATACTTGACAAAACAACAACAACAACAAAACACGAATGGGACTTTTCTAATTCAGCGTCTTTACTGATGTGAGCACATGAAATTAAAGTACATTTAATAAGGAAGTACAGTCCACAGTACTGGAAACATGGCAGACGTGCTGCTGTTACTGGGACATATTAACACATGAGTGAAGCCACTAATACAAACCTACACACATGTTCACCTGCACAACATGTACATGGATGCACACAGGTGAGACACAACCACTTCTGTCTCTCTCTCTGTCACACAGACACACACACACGGAATAAAACATAGCTTTTATTTACAGGTGATCAGGAACAAAACACCACTTTATTTGACACCACACAGAAACCATCAATAAACAGGAAGCTGACTCGTATATTCTTAAAGTCGCACATATCATCAACATTTCTCTACAACACACAATCATAAGGTGAGTCCAGTAAATCCTACAGCAGGGAGAACAGGGGCAAGCAGGGCACCATGGATGTCCATCCATCCAGCCATTATCTTCATGTAAAGCTAACTAGTTTGATTTCCTTCGCCTCGCTCTTCCATAACAACCAGCATCTTTACTAAGACTACAAAAAGCTTTAAAACTGCCTTTATTTATCAGTCTGTGTGTGTGGGGCTGAATTAACCTTCCTTCACTCTCACTTTGATCAAACCACATCCATCAGCTGCTGCTTTTTAGCGCCCGTTTGGTCCCCCTGGATAAGAACTGAGACTCTTTTGAAAACCACACAAAGAAATGAAAGTGGTGAAAGAAACCCGTTCACCAAACACGTCTTCCTCTGAGGACAGCTCTGCCCTTTCCACTCGTCAACTATTTCCAATCATATATTTCAAACGCAGAACAAATCCTGACACGTAACCGAGATCTTCCCTACCAGACCTTCATCACCTCTGCAACCGATCCTTTACCCCACAGTCCAAGTCCAGGATAGAGAGGCTGAGTGAAAGTGGTGTTGACTTTGTGGAGGAGGGTGGTTGTGTCAGAGACGCTGTAGAAAGACAAAACACCTGCCTCGTGGTCCAGGAACACTCCTACTCTGGAGGAGGAAGGACCTGACACCTTTGTTTCTACACTATTGTGTGTGAACCTGTAACGACCCCCAGAGCAGTTAAACATCCAGGACTTGTCATTATAACCAAATGCTGAGTCACCTGATGATCTCTTGATGTCTTTGTATGACACTGCTATACCAACACCATCACCACTTAATGTCACCTCCCAATAACAGCGTCCAGATAAGCCCTCCTTGCACAGCACTTGGTAACAGTCAGTAAACCTGTCTGAATGAGGAGGATAATTCAAGTCTCGTGGTGTCAGCGTCACCTTCCTGTTGTCCTCTGACAGGGAGACATGTTGATGGGCAGAGTTCACATCCAGCGTGAGAGGACGACAATCTGAAAGAACAGAAGTATTAATGTCAACCTGCTGTCCTTTACTTAATAATTGTTGTATTTGTGTGTTGCAGTGTTTTGCTTACACAGTAACCAGTCTTCTCTGGTCTCTGGTTCTGGTGGCAGTAAGACACCTACAGCAGACGCTGCAACGAAAAGCACAACAAATACAACACGTTTATAAACTAGATGAGACTGCAAGTGTACAGGGAGGTTTTTCTGTGTGTTAGTGTGTGTTTTTCTCTATACTCCATATTCCTTTCAGCTACCTGCAGATGAAATCCTGGGCCATGTGTGTGTCATGATGTGGTCTAGTTTGTCTCTGAGGACAGACACAGCATCAGTCACATCTCTGAAGTAACGCAGAGGACGCACAACAATGCTCGGTGAGTCCAGAGAACCAGCCGGGAGGGAGAGAGACTTGAATTTCTGGAGTGAGAGAAAGAGAGACAGAGAAAGAGAGACAGAGGAAGAGAGACAGAGAAAGAGGAAGACAGAGAAAGAGAGACAGAGAAAGAGAGACAGAGAAAGAGGAAGAGAGACAGAGGAAGAGAGACAGAGAAAGAGGAAGAGAGACAGAGAAAGAGAGACAGAGAAAGAGAGAAAGAGGAAGAGAGACACAGAAAGAGGAAGAGACAGAGAGAGACAGAGAAAGAGGAAGAGGAAGAGAGGAAGAGAGACAGAGAAAGACAGACAGAGGAAGAGGAAGAGAGGAAGAGAGACAGAGAAAGACAGACAGAGAAAGACAGACAGAGGAAGAGGAAGAGGAAGAGAGAAAGAGAGAAAGAGAAAGAGAGACAGAGAAAGAGAGAAAGAGGAAGAGAGACAGCGAAAGAGGAAGAGAGACACAGGAAGAGAGACAGAGAAAGAGAGAAAGAGGAAGAGAGAAAGAGAGACAGAGGAAGAGGAAGAGAGACAGAGAAAGAGGATGTAGTTAAATTGTGTGTCTCCAACACAGGACGTCTCATCAAACACGTCTCTCACTAAACCCTCTCCATCTGGCTGTGTGGGTCAGTGAGCTGACTAGGACACCAAGTACAGATTGTGGCTCATCACCTTTACTACAAATCCTTCCCCATCTTTCCTGAAACTCTCCACAGAACAACCAGAAACAGAAGAAGAGTTACGTTTGTACCAAGAATCACTATTATTTCATGAAAGATAAAAGTCCCACACAACCATCGGCGTCGCCAGGTCATCTTGCCGGGGCTTCAGCCCCAACGTTTTGAGCGTCGCCCCGAATATCATTTTAAATGTGAGCCTATGTGAAGCCCGACACCACACGTGACGTGTGGGAATGTCCGATAGTCTTCGTCACGTAACAGCCTGTCAGAATAAATGCTGGTCTCTAAACTAACTCTGTGTGTGTGTGTGTGTGTGTGTGTGTGTGTGTGTGTGTGTGTGTGTGTGTGTGTGTGTGTGTGTGTGTGTGTGTGTGTGCGTGTGTGTGTGTGTGTGAGGGAAAGATAATTTAATATTCCAGGAAACTAATGTTAACATAAATACATGTATCTTTCTTCTCTCGTCTGGTATTGTAGCATGTCAATCAATGTTTACCATAGCAGTTGTGAAGTATTCTGCTTCTACTCAATACTACTACTAATTACTAACAACTGCTAATATTTTAACACCACAAGTCATAATTAATCTGGGGAGTAAACAGCACCTGAAGGAAATGGATGTGGTCGTCAGTGTGTGACAGCTGCTCCAGCTCAGAATCGCTCCTCCTCCACTCTTCCATCTCCTCCTGCAGCTGCAGGAGAAGCTCTTCAGCCTGACTGACTGCAGTCTTCTCCTGGGCTCTGATGAGCTCCTCCACCTCGCTGCGCCTCCTCTCAATGGAGGCCATCAGCTCAGTGAAGATCCTCTCACTGTCCTCCACTGCGGTCTGTGCAGAGCTCTGTCAGTAGAAAGATACAAACACCTGCCTGGTAAAGAAGCTGCATTTCATTTAAGAAGAAGGACCAGATGGATCCTAAATGTACATGTGACTAATATGAACTTCTATTCCAGTCCTTTCTTCCACCTCTGATGCATTTTAAGCTGTGTTAGTATCACACTTTATTTAAATAGATAGTTACAAATCCCTTAGCAAATAAACTCAACCGATGAAAATAAGACAATAAAACGAAAAGGGTGAGATAGGGTGAAAGATAAAACATGTGGCAAAACACCTTGTGCAACTACTGGGCTGCGAACATTGTAAAACTTTCCCATTGGGCATTTACATATGAGAATCAACAGGGCACAGATTGGGTTCACATGGAGCTCTTATCCAATCCTTTAGCGGTATTCACCTCTCCACTACCACATAATCCTAACATACAAATAACAAACCCGGTGGTTAGAGCTTCACTTAGGATAGGGCTCCAGTTTAGGAGGCATCTTGGATTAAAGCCTGCCAGCGGTCTTTTCCCAGCAGCAAATAATCAGTTCTTCTCGTCATGTGTGTTAGATAAGGCATTTCAACATTGGCATAGACATGGACTGGTGTTTTTCTGGGATGTATTTAAAGACGGAACATTCACCTCATTTGAAACACTTACCAAAGACCATAACATACCCACATCCCATTTTATTAGACACCTTCAAATCCGTAGTTTTGCCAAGAAAGTGTTCCCCTCATTTCCGTATCTGCCACCCAGGAGCCAATTAGATGTTATTCTAGAGATGGATCCCTTTGGGGGAAAACGGGTCTCTATAATTTACACACTGATCCAGGGATTGAAACAGATATCCTGGGACAAAACAAAGACTGCATGGGGGAGAGAGCTGGGTGTAGAGCTTTCTGAGGAGGCATGGCGGGACAGCTTCACTCGTATACATACGTCCTCATTGTGTATACCACATGGCTTCATTCAGTTTAAGGTGCTTCACCGTCTTCACTACTCGGGGGACAAGCTTGCCAGAATCTTTCCCACCACACACCCTGGCTGTCCGAGGTGCAGCCATAGTCCAGCCTCGGTGGGACATGTCCTGGGCATGGCCCCTCCCTCAACAGTTATTGGGGACAGATATTCAATGTATTCTCACATATCTGTAAACAGACCATAACCCCTGATTTTCACACAGCCATCTTTGGCATACCGCCCCCTAACTGTAAGGGGGCAACTTTGCCTAATTACTAGCACGCAGACTGATCCTATTTAACCGGAAGTGGAATAAAGCTCCATCGTTTTTAGTAGTGCATAGTCCTTTTGTTTCTTTTCTTTTCTTTTCTTTTTCTTTTTTGAGCCTTGGGGGGAGGGGGGGTTCCTACATGTTTATTTTTTGTTGTTGTTGTTGTTCGTGTGTCTTGTATACCTGGTCCAAAAAAACTTGAAAATTGGAAAATAAAGTTTTCAACAAAAAAAAAACCACCTTGTGCAAACATTTAGTTCAAGGTGGGACTCTCCTCAGCCAACAGAATATATCTGATCCATCATCTCTGCCAACCCTCGCTAGGAGAGAGGCCAACATGCTCATTTGTCACTTTACCAGACAAACAACAGCACACACTTTAGTCCATTTTCTTCACCTTCAGATCCTCCACAGCCTGTCTCAGCTTCTTAATCTCCTTCTCTCTCTCCTGGACTCTCTGCTGGGCTTTCTGGCGACTAACATCCAGCCGTTTCTGGAAGAAAACATACCAAAACATTGCAGCTGGGCAAAGGGAGAATAAAGAGGGAAGCATTTCTGTGTCGGTCAGTAGTTTTTAAGGTAACACAGGGAGCCTCGGCTTTTAGATGTGCTGAATATTCTGTGTTGAGAAACTGAAGGTTTTCCATATACAAACCAACCCTATTCTGCATGTAACCTCACAGCACTGCCTCTTGTTTGTTGGTGATCAACAATTTGTGTTGGTCCTACCTGTATCTCAGCCCTTTCTGCTGCAGCCGACACTGTATCGTGGCCCTTATGTTCATCCATGGTGCACAGATAGCAGATACACTGCTGGTCTGTACGACAGTACACCTCCATCAGCTTGTCATGCCTGGAGCACATCTTCTCCTGCAGTCGGGCCGTGGCAGAGACCAGCTTGTGCTTCTTCAGCACAGGAACAGTGTAGTGAGGCTGGAGGTGAGTGGAGCAGTAGGAGGCCAGGCACGCTGAACAGGTCATAAGGGCTTTGTGGGGTCGAGTCCCTGTGCAGAAATCACAGGCCACATCTGTGGGGCCAGCATAGGACACATCTGCAGAGGGAGAGGCCTGCTGGTTCCCTGTTGTCTTCAGATTCTCCACAATCTGAAATATTAAAATCCTGTCTTAAAGGAATTATCTGCTGTGGTCATGATAAAATGTACTACTGCTACGATCACTACTTATGGTGATAATAATGATAAGAAAGAAAATCAACATCACTACAATGTTGATGTTGTTAAGTTAGAATGAAGTGAGGAACAAAACAGAGAAACATGTCAGTAATAAATAAGATATGGGAAAACAGTAATATAAGAATAGGAGTAAAATAGTGTGGAGAACATATATGAAAATAACAAAATGAAAGCCACTTTATTTGACATTGTATTCTTACAACGAATTGTATTCTCACAATGAATGTGTTGTCTGCATTTAACCCATCCTATTGTATAGGAGCAGTGGACGACTCCAGTTCTTCTTTCCATCGCCTTGCTCAGGGGCACAGACAGGAGTATGAACCCTAACACGCATGTCTTTTTGATGGTGGGAGGAAACCGGAGCACCCAGAGGAAACCCACACGGACATGGGGAGAACACGCAAAGTACACACAGAGAGGACCTGAGAAGGCCTGGGGTTCGAACCCAGGACCTTCTTGTTGTGAGGCAACAGTGCTAACCACTGGGCCACCATATATTCAAAATATATGTAAAATGAGTTGAGATAGGAATGAAATCAACAGAATAGCCCAAGGATCTAGAACCTCATTTGGGATTGTCCTCCTGGGGTAACAGAACCGAAGGCTAGTCCAACACCTCAATAATAATATTACATTTCAATGGATTGAAGCTACAAACTACTAAAATGTGCCCACGAGTATTTCTTTTGCCAGCAGCACAACAACTGCCACATCTGCCTCTTATAAATGACTTTTCTCTTCCTGTCAGTCTCACCTGAGCCAGCATGGTGTTCTTCACAAGGGCAGGCCTCGGACTGAAGGTCTGTCTGCACTGAGGACAGCTGTACACTCCCTTCTCTTCATCCTTGTCCCAGCAGCTCTCTATACAGTCTCTACAGTAACTGTGTCCACACTGAAGAGTGACTGGCTGGTTGAGGAGGTCCAGACAGATTGAACAACACAACTGATCTCTGTCCAGCAACAACCCCTGCTGCTGCTGCTGCTGCTGCTCAGCCATTTTACTGACAGCCTCTCTCACACTGACGGAAAAGAGCAGACAGCAGTTTCGTTTTCTCTGAAAACGCCTGGGAGACTGAATGGGAGGGACTTCCTTGTTCTGTCCAGAGGGAGAAGCTTTACAGGAGCACAGGGGTGAGCAATGAGTTACAAAGTCCAACACCCACAAACATGTTGTTTATATACACACCGACAAAACACGACAGGAAGTTACAGACAAGAAGTGTAATTAAGACATTAAAATGGTCTTAAGGAGTCCGTTATATTCACGTGCCCAACGTTTATCTGTCCCCGTGCAGATCTTTTATTGTTGCTCTATAAAGACGGTCACTTATCACTGATCAGCTTAATCAATAATGCTGCTCATGCCATGTGTCAGTACTGTCTAATGGGCTTAAGCTTATGATTATAACTACTTTAATTACATTATATATTATTAAATAATTATTTTATTGACGTCATTATATTACTGTTACTATATAATCATATTTACTATAATATTTATTACTGTGTTCATATTCTTTACTATTATATTGTGATAAAGAAATAGCCTTCATTTAGCAATTAAAAGATAAATGTTGTGTAACTTATATTTCCTGGTTGTGATGTGTGAAACAATAGGAAATCTTTTGTTCTTAGAGAATTACGTGTTGTATATATATTGTATTTGAATGAAAAAGGACACTTTTGTTTTGAGTCATATTAATCGAATTTTTTATTTTATTTTTATAAATATATTTCTAGTTTTTCCCCTGGCTCACGTTTCCACAGGAAGGAGATAGTTGTAACACCAGCTTCCTTCAAACTCGTGTCGGCCGCTCTCGCCATTTTACACGCTGAAGCCTCGCATGGATTGCATCACCTTCAGGCCGCGAAGGAGGCGTAGGGAGAATGCTTTCGGTTGCTTGGCTACAGGCGCCCGGGTGGGCCAGAGGGGTCGCTGGAGAACGACGAGTTCCCGAACAGTACACCGATCTACACCCACTATCCCTCGGGTAAGGGTGGCCTAATGAAGGCCTGACCCCGTGGACGCTCTGGCCGTGACCGGTTACGGCGAGTCTGGGATACCAACCTCCCAGCCACGTGACGAGCGGACTGCAAGAACGGCGGTTTATTCCGCTCCGCCACCAGAGCGGCCCATTAATCGAATTTTATTATAAGGAAATAAAAAACAGTGCAATAATAAAATCAGTGCAATCAGTGGGTATTAATTTAGATCAAATAAACATGTTGTAACGTACATGAATCAGTAGACACGTTGGCCCTTGGCTAACGGGTCGAACCCTTTAGTCGACTGGTTAACGTTGTCGCTTGCGGACTGGGAGATGCGGGTTCGCGTCCCGGCTGTGGCGACGGTCTCCCAGACTGCCCCCCGTATTCACTACAATATGTATACATGTAAACAAAAAATCAGTTATCTATTATCTATCTATCTAATCTATTATTATTAGAGTAATATATACAAGTACACAATATAATGTGCTCATAATCAGGGTGGAGCATCTTTCTTTTTGCCATACCTCTGGGCTTCAAGTGCAGCCCTCCACTCAGCCAGAGTCATGGTGGCTGTGGCCTGGCAGTACCAATTACCAAAGTCCTGCCTGTGGGTGTCAGGGTGCCGCTCCCTCTGCCACTGCTTGCAGGGTGTCGAGAATCACCTTCGTGGTCCTCGTCCCCGAGTCCGTTGATGTGAAGAAAACAGCCACCACGTCTTAGGAGATTAAAACTATTTTATTGAGTACAGATCTGGAGACACACTCTTTGTGTGTGAGCTTCTTTATATGCTAAACCTCCCTTGTTCATTCATCACACATGACCTTGATTTTCCTGTCCACTATGTTTGGTCAATGCTCCCTTTCATGGTTGAGCTTTAGGGAGTGCTCATCCTGTCCGGACCTGCAACTCTTAAGCGGGGGCCCTCCTTGCACCAGACACGGTATCTCTCCCAAGGCCTCAGAGGAGGGGAACCCCACACATTCCGTGCGAGGTATGCAATATATTTTATCGACATGAATGTGTCTTTCTTCACCCTCTGTTCTGGTTGCACACATTGGTTACATACAGAGTAATACAAATAATACCTTGGTTACATACATAGTGATATAAATACACTCGGGTTATATGTAATATCAATCAACAAGGGGATGGTGACACTCTTCCTTGTGTAGTTCCTTTTCTTTCTTTCTTTTGTTGCCACTCTGCTCCTCCTCTTGTCTTTTCTTCTTGTGATAGTGCTGGGTGGTATAAGGCACATCTGCAGGTGGTCCTGCAGGTCTGGAAAGAACCACAGGGGCCAGAGATTGGGAGGCAGGCAGGAGAGGTTTGGAGGCAGGCAGGAGAGGTTGGGGTGCAGGCAGGAGAGGTTGGGAGGCAGGCAGGAGAGGTTGGGGTGCAGGCAGGAGAGGTTGGGGTGCAGGTTGGAGAGGTGGGGACACAGACAGGAGAGGTTGGGAGGCAGGCAGGAGAGGTTGGGGTGCAGGTTGGAGAGGTTGGGACACAGACAGGAGAGGTTGGGGTGCAGGCTGGAGAGGTTGGGGTGTAGGTTGGAGAGGTTGGGAGGCAGGCAGGAGAGGTTGGGGTGCAGGTTGGAGAGGTGGGGACACAGACAGGAGAGGTTGGGAGGCAGGCAGGAGAGGTTGGGGTGCAGGTTGGAGAGGTTGGGACACAGACAGGAGAGGTTGGGGTGCAGGCTGGAGAGGTTGGGGTGTAGGTTGGAGAGGTTGAGTGCAGGGTGGAGAGGTGGGGACACAGGCTGGAGAGGTTGGGGTGCAGGCTGGAGAGGTTGGGGTGTAGGTTGGAGAGGTTGAGTGCAGGGTGGAGAGGTGGGGACACAGGCTGGAGAGGTTGGTGTGCAGGTTGGAGAGGTTGGGACACAGACAGGAGAGGTTGGGGTGCGGGTTAGAGAGGTGGGGACACAGGCTGGAGAGGTTAGGGTGCAGGTTGGAGAGGTGGGGACACAGGCTGGAGAGGTTAGGGTGCAGGTTGGAGAGGTGGGGACACAGACAGGAGAGGTTGGGGTGCAGGCTGGAGAGGTTGGGGTGTAGGTTGGAGAGGTTGAGTGCAGGGTGGAGAGGTGGGGACACAGGCTGGAGAGGTTGGGGTGCAGGCTGGAGAGGTTGGGGTGTAGGTTGGAGAGGTTGAGTGCAGGGTGGAGAGGTGGGGACACAGGCTGGAGAGGTTGGGGTGTAGGTTGGAGAGGTTGAGTGCAGGGTGGAGAGGTGGGGACACAGGCTGGAGAGGTTGGTGTGCAGGTTGGAGAGGTTGGGACACAGACAGGAGAGGTTGGGGTGCGGGTTAGAGAGGTGGGGACACAGGCTGGAGAGGTTGGGGTGCAGGTTGGAGAGGTGGGGACACAGGCTGGAGAGGTTAGGGTGCAGGTTGGAGAGGTGGGGACACAGACAGGAGAGGTTGGGGTGCAGGCTGGAGAGGTTGGGGTGCAGGTTGGAAAGGTTGGGGTGCAGGTTGGAGAGGTGGAGACACAGGCTGGAGAGGTTGGGTGCAGGTTGGAGAGGTTGGGGTGCAGGTTGGAGAGGTTGGAGTGCAGGGTGGAGAGGTGGGGACACAGGCTGGAGAGGTTGGTGTGCAGGTTGGAGAGGTGGGGACACAGGCTGGAGAGGTTAGGGTGCAGGTTGGAGAGGTGGGGACACAGACAGGAGAGGTTGGGGTGCAGGCTGGAGAGGTTGGGGTGCAGGTTGGAAAGGTTGGGGTGCAGGTTGGAGAGGTTGGAGTGCAGGGTGGAGAGGTGGGGACACAGACAGGAGAGGTTGGGGTGCGGGTTGGAGAGGTTGGGACACAGACAGGAGAGGTTGGGTGCAGGTTGGAGAGGTTGGGGTGCAGGTTGGAGAGGTTGGAGTGCAGGGTGGAGAGGTGGGGACACAGGCTGGAGAGGTTGGGGTGCAGGTTGGAGAGGTTGGGACACAGACAGGAGAGGTTGGGGTGCAGGTTGGAGAGGTGGGGACACAGACAGGAGAGGTTGGGAGGCAGGCAGGAGAGGTTGGGGTGCAGGTTGGAGAGGTTGGGACACAGACAGGAGAGGTTGGGGTGCAGGCTGGAGAGGTTGGGGTGTAGGTTGGAGAGGTTGACTGCAGGGTGGAGAGGTGGGGACACAGGCTGGAGAGGTTGGGGTGCAGGCTGGAGAGGTTGGGGTGTAGGTTGGAGAGGTTGAGTGCAGGTTGGAGAGGTGGGGACACAGGCTGGAGAGGTTGGTGTGCAGGTTGGAGAGGTTGGGACACAGACAGGAGAGGTTGGGGTGCGGGTTAGAGAGGTGGGGACACAGGCTGGAGAGGTTAGGGTGCAGGTTGGAGAGGTGGGGACACAGGCTGGAGAGGTTAGGGTGCAGGTTGGAGAGGTGGGGACACAGACAGGAGAGGTTGGGGTGCAGGCTGGAGAGGTTGGGGTGTAGGTTGGAGAGGTTGAGTGCAGGGTGGAGAGGTGGGGACACAGGCTGGAGAGGTTGGGGTGCAGGCTGGAGAGGTTGGGGTGTAGGTTGGAGAGGTTGAGTGCAGGGTGGAGAGGTGGGGACACAGGCTGGAGAGGTTGGTGTGCAGGTTGGAGAGGTTGGGACACAGACAGGAGAGGTTGGGGTGCGGGTTAGAGAGGTGGGGACACAGGCTGGAGAGGTTGGGGTGCAGGTTTGAGAGGTGGGGACACAGGCTGGAGAGGTTAGGGTGCAGGTTGGAGAGGTGGGGACACAGACAGGAGAGGTTGGGGTGCAGGCTGGAGAGGTTGGGGTGCAGGTTGGAAAGGTTGGGGTGCAGGTTGGAGAGGTGGAGACACAGGCTGGAGAGGTTGGGGTGCAGGTTGGAGAGGTTGGGGTGCAGGTTGGAGAGGTTGGAGTGCAGGGTGGAGAGGTGGGGACACAGGCTGGAGAGGTTGGTGTGCAGGTTGGAGAGGTTGGGGTGCAGGTTGGAGAGGTTGGAGTGCAGGGTGGAGAGGTGGGGACACAGGCTGGAGAGGTTGGTGTGCAGGTTGGAGAGGTTGGGACACAGACAGGAGAGGTTGGGGTGCGGGTTGGAGAGGTGGGGACACAGGCTGGAGAGGTTGGGTGCAGGTTGGAGAGGTTGGGGTGCAGGTTGGAAAGGTTGGGGTGCAGGTTGGAGAGGTGGAGACACAGGCTGGAGAGGTTGGGTGCAGGTTGGAGAGGTTGGGGTGCAGGTTGGAGAGGTTGGTGTGCAGGTTGGAGAGGTTGGGACACAGACAGGAGAGGTTGGGGTGCGGGTTGGAGAGGTGGGGACACAGGCTGGAGAGGTTGGGGTGCAGGTTGGAGAGGTGGGGACACAGGCTGGAGAGGTTCGGGTGCAGGTTGGAGAGGTTGGGACACAGACAGGAGAGGTTGGGGTGCAGGTTGGAGAGGTGGGGACACAGGCTGGAGAGGTTGGGTGCAGGTTGGAGAGGTTGGGACACAGACAGGAGAGGTTGGGGTGCAGGTTGGAGAGGTTGGGGTGCAGGTTGGAGAGGTCGGAGTGCAGGTTGGAGAGGTGGGGACACAGGCTGGAGAGGTTGGTGTGCAGGTTGGAGAGGTTGGCACACAGACAGGAGAGGTTGGGGTGCAGGTTGGAGAGGTCGGAGTGCAGGTTGGAGAGGTGGGGACACAGGCTGGAGAGGTTGGTGTGCAGGTTGGAGAGGTTGGCACACAGACAGGAGAGGTTGGGGTGCGGGTTGGAGAGGTGGGGACACAGGCTGGAGAGGTTGGGGTGCAGGTTGGAGAGGTGGGGACACAGGCTGGAGAGGTTAGGGTGCAGGTTGGAGAGTTGGGGACACAGGCTGGAGTGGTTGGGGTGCAGGTTAGAGAGGTTGAGGGGCTGGTTTTGGTTGCCTGGAGAGGTGGTGTGAGAGCTATAAGGACAGGCAAGCTAAGACCAGCAGATGGAGCCACTGGCAGGCTATGTCTCTGCTTCAGTTGGGACGTCCCTGCAGTGTTAGGGGGCAGAACAAAGACATGGGGATTTGCCACACTGCCGCTAGGCACACAGGGTTGGCCTTTCCTCTTAACTGCAGTAGGCAGGCTCTCTGGGCCTCAAGTTGGTGGTGTTTGGAGTAGAGATGCCTTGCTCCAGCACACTCTTCTTCTGCGTTCTTTCACGTCCGCAGTAGCTAAAAATATTCCAAGCAGTATGTTTTATATACATTTCATTACAGTCATTTAGCCGACGCTTCTATCCCAAGCCACTTGCAATAAGTGCATCGTTTAGCATGGGAAATCAGGAGAACTACTAGTCATCAGAGGTCATAAGTGCATCTTCTCTCTAAACAAGCATTAAAGAGCAAAACCAGTGCTAAAGTAAAAGTGCAAGAAAGAGATTTTTTTTTAAATGAGTGAATACAATAAGTGCTAAGAACAAGTAACAGGGTAGTAGTTCTTAAAGAGGTGAGCTTTCAACCTGCGCCGAAAGACATCAGTGGGGAGTTCGTTCCGCCACTGTGGGGCCAGGACAGAACCGAGCCGCGACCGGGTCGATCGGCAGCAGGGGCCTCTGAGCGACGGGGCAACCAGCAGAGCGAAGTGGTCGGGCGGGGGTGTAGGGCTTGACCATGGCCTGGAGATAGGAAGGAGCTGTTCCTTTCACTGCCCTGTAGGCTAGCACCAGAGTCTTAAAGCCAGTGTAGGGACATGAGAAGGGGAGGTGTGTGGGAGAACTTAGGGCGGTTGAACACCAGACGAGCTGCAGCTTTCTGAACAAGCTCCAGAGGTCTGATGGCGGACGCCGGGGCGCCAGCAAGGAGGGAGTTGCCGTAGTCCAGCCGGGAGATGACCAGAGCCTGGATGAGCACCTGTGCCATCTCGTCGGTGAGGAATGGGCGAATCCTCCTGATGTTATAGAGGAGAAATCTGCAGGAGCGAGCAACCCATGCATCGTTTGCAGCAAACGACAGTTGGTCGTCCAGGATCACACCCAGATTCCTCACAGTCCGAGTTGGCGTCACCACGGCGTTGTCAGACCGGTCGCCTCCTCTTTACGCGTCTATGGACACGCTTCTGCAAGTCACTTATACGTGTTCATTGACACGTATCTCGCAGATGCCGCTAGGGGGCGCCCTGTAGCCTACTAGGTCTGTCATGACCAGGGTCATGACGCAATAGAATGTCAAAAATATTGAACAAAGATGGCGGAGCGATGCGAAGCGAAGCGAATCTTCTTAATATGTGAGTCGTAGCTAAATTTGCTATCTTCAGATTATTTTTTGACTCATATTAACGTTATATGCGAGTGGATACTATATTTAAATTGAATGAATGTAAGCTAAATGAACGAAGTGTCAATGCAATCTCAATAAATTAGCCCCCGCAATTTTGCATGCGATTTACCGAAAAACAATCGGAGTCTGGTAATGAGGAGTTTGTAATCCGGTAAAATGGCGCGCAAATCTCGCTATGGGGCGACAGCCAACTCTATAAAAAGGATGTCTAAATTAACATTTTACTTAAATATGTACTAGATGTAACATTACCTTGTGTGGTGGAAAAATTGTGGTGAATCCCGACCAATACAGCTCTGCCTAGACCTAGAAGACAGGATTGCGCCCCCAGTGGCCAGAAGACGGGATTGCGGCCCCAGTGGCAACTAATACGTGTCCATATACACGTATTTCGCTCTCGCAAAAACGTGTCCTCTGACACGTACGTATTGTGATGTAGTGTTGTTTACATGCGCTAGAACCCGCTAACAAACAGCGAGCGGGGCGTTACAGTGGCGGACCTTATGATCAAATTACCAAAAACAAAACTTGCCAGTCGCGATATAAAGTTTCAAATCAAGGGCCACACATGTCGCCCCTTTGCTCAGCGATTGATTCAGAACCGCCCAACTAATCTCTCTCCAAATACAACGGCCTCAACATCAGTGCACAACACAACGCATAGGCCTACGTTCAAAAGGTAAAGAGGGCGCTCTTAAATAAAGTATAACCAGTGCAGCACAGCAGTCACCTCAGATCGCCATCAGCTCATCAGGCTAGTGAACAGTATGGACCAGCAGCCATCACATGAAGTTAAAGAAATATGTTATCTTGCTGCACTTGAACACGAAACCCAGGCGTCTCTCCTTGCGAATGAACGCCTCCTGTGAAAGTCTCCCGCTTGTTGGAGTTTGAAAGTCTCTCCTTCTCAAACCGAAAACCAGGGCCAGCGATGAAAGGCGTCCTTGTCCGGTGGCGATTTCGACTGAGGGGGTCTTCACTCTCTTCATCGCTGAAAAGGACCTCTCAACAGATACCGTTGTTGCTGGTATAGTTAAGGCTAGTTTTAGCAACTTTGTTGCCTCGGGAACGGGTTAAATAGAAATAGAATAGAATAGAATAGATAGGACTACACTTTATTTGTCATTTGTGCATGCATACAATGAAATGCACTCTCTGCATTTAACCCCTCCTAGCTGTGTAGCTAGGAGCAGTGGGCAGCCGCCGTGCAGCGCCCGGGGAATGGTTTACCCTTTCCGGGTACTGAACAGCTGGGTAGACTGTGCCCGGGGATTTGAATTCAGAGTTTCCTTCTCCTAGCCTTCGCCTAAAGAGGCATCAACCCACAAGGCAGCAGGTGGATTTGAAATCAACAGTTCCCCTCTCCTATCCCAATGTGTGGGGCTGGACTGGGCACCATGGGCAGTACCACACAGGCATGCAGGAGGATCAGATCTATCAGTGAGGACGTCGTCCTTAGCCAAAGGGCCCTTGCTGAGGTAAGGTGCTACCCCTCTACAGCCTGCGGTTGCAGTTTTAGCGTCTTACCCAGGACGTAAACCAAATCATGCTGAATGAGCCATCCACGTGTCACACTTTGCAATGAGGTGAATGAGTTCCGCGTAGTCACCACGGCTGAAAGAGTCCTTGCCTTCCTCACCGCCCCGAAATGCTATTTCTTGCTAAGCTAAATAGCAGCTGGCGTCAATCAGTTTGTTTAGAATATCTCTACTCTCCCCGAACCTTTCGATCGTGAATATTGATTGATAATGTTGTAACCGGTTATTTTCTTGCCCGGTGCGGGATTCGATACGGTTGTACTGCACCACAAGGCGACATCGCTAACCGCTCGGCTAAAGGGTCAGAGCCGTTAGCTAGGGGCTAACGTGTCTTATTAGTAGTTTACAATGTGTTTTGCTCATCGAGAGCTACATCGATACGGCTGGTGCCACATGTTTTCAGTGCTACTCGGCTTCTGAGGTGGACTGGGGCCTTCTGGTGTGTACTGGGCGTGTGTCGGCTTATTAAGGTGCCCGTAGCCCGTCTGAGTCCCACGCACTACAATCGCCCGCTGAAAACAACGGACGGGAGCAGCGAAAGAGGCGGCTAGTCGCTGCACAGACCGTCCGTACCAGGCTTGTTGGAGTGCCCTCTACCAGCCTTCCCTCTTTCAGCGCTGGTTCCGGGACGGCCCGTAGAAAGTAACTCGGGTTTTCCACGTGAAATTCCAGTTCGCGAAACCCCCC
>NW_026611171.1:0-107168 GCF_029633865.1 Lampris incognitus | reverse complement strand
CAGAAGGGGGAACCTGAGACATAAGGGTGTAGGGATTGGGGACGCAGGGCGTGCGGGCCCTGACAGCTGCATTTACTGCCTGAAGGTCTTGAACGAACCTCCATTCAGTGGGCTGTCCGGGTGGGCGTATCTTCTTCGCGGGGAAGATGGGAGTGGAAACCGGGGAGGTGGGGCAAGGGACAATTATGCCCTTGACACGCAAGGCATTGAATACAGGGCAGATGCCATTAACCGCTTCCGGTTTCAAAGGGTACTGAGGTTGGTGGGGACGGAAGTCGGATTTCGGGGTAATGATGACGGGCTCACAATTACGTATGAGACCTACATCCTATTTCCCGTCAGCCCAAAGATGGGAGGGGATGTTGTGAAGCTGCGGAGCAAGTGCAGTGTGTGTGTGTGTGTATGGGCCTCAGTCACTGATGGTGAGGGGGCGGAAAGAGCCAACATTCGTGGCGTCACCGCAACGGTGGCGCTGACGTCTACCCGGTATAATTTTAGTGAGGGGTACCAGTCGCGTGAAGAGTCGGCGGGAAGCCAATCTGACGCCAGAGAAGCTTGTCGCGCGAGTGGACCCGTATCTGTCCACTGGGAACCCCGTGGTTTTACCAAGGAGACGTGCGGGACCGAGTCATCAACCGAAAACAACGCAGTTTGGTCGGTGTCTAATGTACACGTGACATGAGCGGTGCAGTGTAGGTTGTCCGTTGTCATGTAGGTCGATGCGTCCCCTGTTGTGGTGTGTGAGCAAGGGAGCAGAGCCACTGTGTGTATTGGGAGGCGGTAGGAGCCCACATGTAGACCCGTAGAGGGAGGGCGGGGTTATGTGTATGCAAAAAAATATTCGCTGCTGGTAACGAAGTGATGTACAGCCCTGATGAGGTGGAAACAACAGAGATGCCCAGTTGGATCATGCCATCTCTATCCAGCAAATTAAATGGGCAGTTATCAGAAATTAAAACAGGCAATTTTGTTGATGAGCTGTCATCCAGGCAAACAAGCGCACAGGAACGGATAATGGCTCCGTGACACACGTACCACTCGCAACAGTGGAGAGGACCGTTTGGCCGCTCCGTGTTAACCGTGGCCGGCCGATAGGCGGTTCTCACCACCGTTCGTGTGGCTCCCGTGTCTAACAAGAAAGGCAGCTCAGCATTTGCAAGACGCAAGGTTATCATTGGCAGTTTTCGGAAAGCTAGCTCATGAGATACATACTGTCCAACTGGGGAAGCTAACAGCAAAGCAGAGTCTTCATTGCAAATCAGTGTATTTGGTTGTGTCTGTGCATTCATACGACCTGATGTGGCAGCAGATGTGTCCAGGACCCCCACCTCCTCCTCCCGTGTCGCCTGTCAGTCCGAACCCCGGTATGAGCCTCCCCGTGGGGCCCACTGGTTGTGAGGTCCGTTGCTCCATCCTCGGCCTCTTCCGCGCCTTTGGTTGATGCCCTTGACGGAGTGGACAGTCTTCAGCCCAGTGACCGGGCTGGCCACATGTGAAGCAGCAGTCGTC
Organism: Lampris incognitus; assembly: GCF_029633865.1. Classification (NCBI taxonomy): domain Eukaryota; kingdom Metazoa; phylum Chordata; class Actinopteri; order Lampriformes; family Lampridae; genus Lampris; species Lampris incognitus. The sequence goes on along the minus strand of NW_026611171.1, from coordinate 105,659 downwards.
ACCCGGTTGGGGGCCGCTGGGCTGGGCGTGTTGTCACGGGTTCTGACATCGTGAACGGTCCCCGGGTCTGTCCTGTTGCACAGGTTAGTAGGGTGAAGGAAGCCGCTGCGGCACCATGGAGGAGAGAGAGAGAGGTGCGATGTTTGTCCTGAGCCTGACTTGCCTTCTGTTCTTCTTCCTTTTTCTGCATTTGATCGTGGGCATGATCAGCATGTCTCAGCAAGTCTTCCAGTCGTCTCTTTCCGTATCCTACGCAGTGTGTTTCTATGGCTTTCCTAACTCCGTCCTGCAGGCCGACCAGGAAATGTTTGCAGAGGTGAGTGTTGTGGTTACACCGCCCCGAGCTGCCTCCCCGGCACGTTCAAGCCACTCCCCCAGCTCGGACGTGCCGGAAACATCCCAGCGCTCGGCTCGCGCTCTGAGGAGACGAGCGCTGCACTGCACCAGGTGTTTGCCATCATCCATCAGGCACACCTGTGGAAATCAGGCAGCCTTCTACAAGAAGCCTCCCAGAACGTCTCTCTGTGCTTCGACGTACTGAACCCTGAGGTAAAGTTCTGACAAGCCCTCCAGCGTTCCTTGCATTCTGTTTATTCCCCAGTGTCTTATCTTCGTGTCTCTGTTTCCTCCCAAGACTCTCCCTCCGCGATTTCCGCATCTCCCTCATCCCCAGCGACCTTCACGTTTTCTCCCCGGACCTCTCCTGCGATCTCCCCCCTTGTCCCTCTATCTGGACCCCTCCCTTCGGACTCGACTTCCCGGATCTCGGACCTGGACTTTCTCGGACAACCCCTCTTGGATCACGGACTGGACTTTCTTGCCAGGTGCACGCACATTTTTTCAACACCTCCTGGTCATTTACATACCACACCACACATAGGCTAAAAACACTCACACATAGTTATACACGCAAACCACGGGACACCACACATAGTTTATTCACACATCCCACTAACAGAACGCCTTTTTCACCATACATTTCCCTCCCACAATAAAACCCCCCTTTGTAGATTTAGAAGTCATCTCGTGTCTGTCTGTCTTGGGTTTCGCCACACGGGTCAGGTTCTGGTGCGCGAGCACAACAGAACGTCGGAGCCATTATGGACCCAGGCAAACCCAAGGAGCGGACGGTCCCTGTGACGCCCCAGAGCCCCGTCCCCCTAGAGGCAGTAGTAAGAAGTCACAGTTGCCAACTTGCCTCTCTCCGCTCAGAGCTTACTACTGCCTTCACCCGTGTCACCGGAGAGGTCAGCGATCTTCAGTCCGGCTCCCAGGCCGCGACGAGCGCGTTAGATGCCCTCACCGCGCAGATCCCTGCACTCTCCACAGCGGTCTCCAGGATGAGTGACCACCCTGCCCTGGCCTCGGTCTCTGCCCCCAGCTCGGCCTTCTGTTTCCCCGTTCCTGGTCCCGACGTTCCCCCTCCTCCGAGTCAACCCCCACTGGACCCCTGGTGCGAGCCTAACCTCCCCTGCCCGAAGGCCTTCGGTGGGGAGTTCGAGCTGTGCAGGGGTTTCCTTGGTCAGTGTGAGCTCCTGTTCAAACACCAGCCAGCCAGGTATAGGACAGGAGAGACCAAGGTAGCCCTTGTCATGTCCCTCCTCACCGGCCAAGCCCTCAGCTGGGCCATAGCGGCGGTAGGCCATACCGAGCAGCTCGCCTCGGACTATTGTGCCTTCCGCCGCGAGTTTAATCTGGTGTTCGACCACCCAGCTGACGGGCAGGACGCTGCCGGCCGCCTCCATTCCATCCAACAGGGAGCCAGGTCGGTGGCAGATTATTCCTTGGAGGTAAGGATACTCGCGGCAGACAGTGGGTGGGATGACACTGCGCTCAAGTGCGCATACAGGAGGGGGCTGAGCGACCCCATCAAAGATCTCATCGTTCGGGACCGCCCTGCCTTCTTCAACGAGCTCGTCACCCTCGCCCTCCAGATGGACGAACGGCTGCAGGAGCGGCGCCAGGAACGCGCCCCTCGCGCTGGCCCCTCCCATAGACCAACCCCCGTCCGTTCTACCGGTGCCTTCCCTTGGTCAGCGTCCCGTGGGCTCTCTCCACCCTCACACTCCCCCTCGCAACCCTGGGTGGCTTCTGGATCCAGGCCGGAGGAGGAGCCCATGCAGTTGGGTCGGTCACGGCTCCCGCTGGAGGTTAGGGAGCAGAGGATGCGTGGCCACCTCTGCCTCTACTGCGGGAGGTCGGGCCACTACATCAAGGCCTGCCCGACTCGCCCAAAAAGGCCCGGCTCACTAGTGAGGGGTGTCCTAGTGAGCCTGACGACCCTTCCTCAGCCCCAGCCCAAGAAGGAGCACAACCACCTTTTTCCGGTCACTCTCACCTGGGGTAACGACTCACTGTCTGTTGGTGCACTCCTGGATTCGGGGGCGGACGAGTGTTTGATGGACATCTCGCTGGCCCGGCAGGCCGGCATTCCACTCGTCCCCCTAGACACACCCCTCACAGCCCAAGCCCTAGATGGTCGTTCACTTGGTAAGATCACACATAGCACTGCTTCCCTCACCCTCACCCTTTCGGGTAATCACGTGGAAGCTATCCGTTTCTTGGTTTTGCACGCCCCCACAGCGCCCCTGGTGTTAGGAAGACCGTGGTTGGAACGGCACGATCCCTACATCTCTTGGTCTACTGGGCGGATTTTGGGTTGGAGCGTTGCGTGTCATGCCAACTGCCTTCGCTCCGCCCACTCCCCGTCCAGCGGCCTCAGACCCGTGCCTCCTCCCACGGATCTCACTGGTGTTCCTCCCATTTATCACGATTTAGCCCCTGTATTTATTTAGTAAAGACAGTGCAACCCAGCCACTGAGGATGCACAAGCCAGTGCATCCTTAGTGCCGGTCCCAAGCCCGGACAAATGGGGAGGGTTGCGTCAGGAAGGGCATCCGGCGTAAAATCTTTGCCAAATCAAATATGCGGATCATAAATAAGACTTACATACCGGATCGGTCGAGGCCCGGGTTACCAACGACCGCCACCGGTACTGTTAACCAGCAGGGTGTCGGTGGAAACTATGCTACTGTTGGGCGAAGGAGAAGGAGAGGAGGAAAGCATGTCCAGAGGCAGCTAGAGAGGAGGAAGGGTAGGCATGTGGAGGTGAGAGTTGGAACTTTGAATGTTGGCACTATGACTGGTAAAGGGAGAGAGCTGGCTGACATGATGGAAAGAAGAAAGGTAGGCATACTGTGTGTGCAAGAGACCAGGTGGAAGGGGAGTAAGGCCAGGAGTATCGGAGGTGGGTTCAAACTCTTCTACCATGGTGTGAATGGGAGGAGAAATGGGGTAGGGGTAATTCTGAAGGAAGAGTATGTCAAGAGCGTGCTGGAGGTGAAGAGAGTGTCAGACAGAGTGATGAGTATGAAGCTGGAAATTGAAGGTTTATTGCTGAATGTTATCAGCGTATATGCCCCGCAAGTTGGGTGTGAGATGGATGAAAAAGAAGAATTCTGGAATGAGTTGGACGACATGGTGGAGAGGGTACCCAAGGAGGAGAGAGTGGTGATTGGAGCGGACTTCAATGGACATGTTGGTGAAGGGAACAGAGGTGATGAGGAGGTGATGGGAAAGTATGGAGTCAAGAAGAGAAATGTGGAAGGACAGATGGTGGTCGATTTTGCGAAAAGGATGGAAATGGCTGTGGTGAATACATATTTCAAGAAGAGGGAGGAACACAGGGTGACGTACAAGAGTGGAGGGAAGTGCACACAGGTGGACTATATCTTATGTAGAAGGCACCATCTAAAAGGGATTGGAGACTGCAAGGTGGTGACAGGGGAGAGCGTAGCCAGGCAGCATCGGATGGTGGTCTGTAGGATGACTTTGGAGACCAAGAAGAGGAAGCGAGTGAAGACACAGCCGAAGATCAAATGGTGGAAGTTGAAGAAGGAAGACTGTTGTGTGGAGTTCAGGCAGGAGTTAAGACAGGCACTGGGTGGTAGTGAAGAGTTGCCAGATGGCTGGAAAACCACTGCAGAAAGAGTGAGGGAGACAGCTAGGAAGGTACTTGGTGTGTCATCAGGACAGAGAAAGGAAGACAAGGAGACTTGGTGGTGGGATGAGGAAGTACAGCAAATTATACAGAGGAAAAGGTTGGCAAAGAAGAAGTGGGATAGTCAGAGAGATGAAGAAAGTAGACAGGAGTACAAGGAGATGCAGCGTAAAGCAAAGAGAGAGGTGGCAAAGGCAAAGGAAAAGGCGTATGGTGAGTTGTATGACAGATTAGACACTAAGGAAGGAGAAAAGGACTTGTACCGATTGGCTAGACAGAGGGACCAAGCTGCAAAGGATGTGCAGCAAGTTAGGGCGATCAAGGATAGAGATGGAAATGTGCTGACAAGCGAGGAGAGTGTGCTAAGAAGGTGGAAGGAATACTTTGAGGGGCTGATGAATGAAGAAAATGAGAGAGAGAGAAGGTTGGATGATGTAGGGATAGTGAATCAGGAAGTTCAGCGGATTAGCAAGGAGGAAGTGAGGGCAGCTATGAAGAGGATGAAGAATGGAAAGGCAGTTGGTCCTGATGACATACCTGTGGAGGCATGGAGATGTTTAGGAGAGATGGCAGTGGACTTTCTAACTAGATTGTTTAACACAATCCTGGAAAGTGAGAGGATGCCTGAGGAGTGGAGAAGAAGCATACTGGTACCGATTTTCAAGAACAAGGGCGATGTGCAGAACTGTAACAACTACAGAGGTATAAAGTTGATCAGCCACAGCATGAAGATTTGGGAAAGAGTAATAGAAGCTAGGTTAAGAGGAGAGGTGACGATCAGCGAGCAGCAGTATGGTTTCATGCCACGAAAGAGCACCACAGATGCGATGTTTGCTTTGAGAATGTTGATTGAGAAGTATAGAGAAGGCCAGAAAGAGTTGCATTGTGTCTTTGTAGATTTAGAGAAAGCTTATGACAGAGTACCGAGAGAGGAGGTGTGGTATTGTATGAGGAAGTCAGGAGTTGCAGAGAAGTATGTAGGAGTGGTGCAGGATACGTATGAGGGAAGTGTGACAATGGTGAGGTGTGCGGTTGGAATGACGGATGGGTTCAAGGTGGAGGTGGGATTACATCAAGGATCGGCTCTTAGCCCTTTCTTGTTTGCAATGGTGATGGACAGGTTGACGGACAAGATCAGGCAGGAGTCTCCATGGACGATGATGTTCGCGGATGACATTGTGATCTGTAGTGAGAGTAGGGTGCAGGTTGAGGAGAGCCTGGAGAGGTGGAGGTATGCACTAGAGAGAAGAGGAATGAAAGTCAGTAGGAGCAAGACGGAATACCTATGCGTGAATGAGAGAGAGGACAGTGGAATGGTCAGGATGCAAGGAGTGGAGGTGACAAAGACATCTGAGTTTAAATACTTGGGGTCAACTGTCCAAAGTAACGGGGAGTGCAGTAGAGAGGTGAAAAAGAGAGTGCAGGCAGGTTGGAGTGGGTGGAGAAGTGTGTCAGGAGTGATTTGCGACAGAAGGGTACCAGCAAGAGTTAAAGGGAAAGTTTACAAGATGGTTGTGAGACCAGCTATGTTATATGGTTTGGAGACAGTGGCACTGACGAAAAGACAGGAGGCGGAGCTGGAGGTGGCAGAGTTGAAGATGCTAAGATTTTCACTGGGAGTAACGAAGAAGGACAGGATTAGGAACGATTATATTAGAGGGACCGCTCAGGTTGGACGGTTTGGAGACAAAGCAAGAGAGGCAAGATTGAGATGGCTTGGACATGTGTGGAGGAGAGATGCTGAGTATATTGGGAGAAGGATGCTGAATATGGAGCTGCCAGGGAAGAGGAGAAGAGGAAGGCCAAAGAGGAGGTTTATGGATGTGGTGAGGGAAGACATGCAGGTGGCTGGTGTGACAGAGGAAGACGCAGAAGACAGGAAGAAATGGAAACGGATGATCCGCTGTGGCGACCCCTAACGGGAGCAGCCGAAAGTAGTAGTAGATTTAGTAAAGACAGTGCACTTTCCCTCCCCCCTCACCGTCCCTATGATTGTGCCATTGATCTCTTTCCCGGGGCCGCCCTTCCCACCGGTCGGTTGCATAACCTCTCCGTCCCGGAGAAGGAGGCTATGCGCAATTATATCACAGAGTCCCTGGCCTCAGGAATCATAAGGCCCTCGTCTTCCCCGGTGGCAGCGGACTTCTTTTTTGTGGCAAAGAAGGAGGGCAGCCTGAGGCCTTACATAGATTATCGAATGCTACATAACATCACGGTGAAAAATAAATATCCACTCCCCCTTATGAGTTCCACGTTCGAGCTACTCACTCACGCCACGGTGTTCACGAAGCTGGACCTGCGCAGCGCGTACCACCTGGTGCGCATCCGGGAAGGGGATGAATGGAAGACGGCCTTCAACACCCACCTAAGGCATTTCGAATACCTCGTTATGCCCTTCGGCCTCACCAACGCCCCGGCCGTCTTCCAGGCGTTGGTCAACGACGTGCTCCGGGACATGCTGAACACGTTCGCGGTGGTGTACCTGGATGACATCCTCGTGTTCTCCAGGACTGAGGAGGAACACCACCAGCATGTCCGCCTGGTCCTCCAACGGCTGCTGGAGAACAGGCTCTTCGTGAAAGCCGAGAAGTGCGTGTTCCACTCCGCCTCCGTGGAGTTCCTTGGCCACATCGTGGAGAAGGGGCTCGTCCGCACTGACCCCAGGAAGACCCGAGCGGTGGAGGAGTGGGCACGGCCCACTAACAGGACGCAACTCCAGCGCTTCCTGGGGTTTGCAAACTTCTACCGGCGCTTCATCAGGGGGTTCAGCCGTGTGGCCGCCCCCCTCACTGCACTCACCTCCAACCTCCGCCCCTTCTCCTGGACCACGGAGGCAGAAGCCGCCTTTTGGCCCTGAAGAGGCTGTTCACAACGGCTCCGGTGCTCGCCCACCCGGACCCGTGCAGGCAGTTCATCGTGGAGGTGGACGCATCGGACACGGGCATCGGAGCCGTCCTCTCCCAGCGGTCGGAGGAGGACCAGAAGATCCACCCGTGCGCCTTCTTCTCCCGGCGTTTCAGTCCTGCGGAGAAGAATTACGACATCGGCAACAGGGAGTTGCTGGCCGTCCACGCCGCCCTAGAGGAGTGGAGACACTGGCTGGAGGGAGCAGGGCAGCCGTTCATCGTATGGTCCGATCACAAGAACCTGACCTACGTGCGGACGGCTAAGAGGCTCAACCCCAGGCAGGCGCGCTGGGCTCTCTTCTTCAGCCGGTTCGACTTCACCCTCACCTACCGCCCGGGCACCAAGAACGTCAGGGCAGACGCCCTCTCCCGTCTGTTTCCCGAGGGGTCCCCTGACGCCCCAGACACCATCCTTCCCCCGGCCCGGGTGGTGGGTGTCGTCACCTGGGCCATCGGTGGTGAGAAGGGCCCAGCGCGCCCAACCCGACCCACGCAATGGACCCCGGAACCGGCTATTTGTGCCTCCCTGTGTCCGGCCCCAGGTGCTGGAGTGGGGCCACTCCAGCCATCTTGCTTGCCACCCCGGTGTCTACCGAACGGCGGCCTTCATCCGCAGGGGTTTCTGGTGGCCCACCATGGAGGCAGACACCAGAGAATTCGTGGCAGCCTGCACCACCTGCGCCCGCAGCAAGGCTCTCCATCGCCCTCCAGCAGGTCTCCTGCGCCCCCTTCCTGTCCCCGGCCGACCTTGGTCCCACATTGCCTTGGACTTTGTAACTGGCCTCCCCGTGTCGCAAGGCAATGACACCATTCTGACCATTGTCGACCGGTTTTCCAAGGCCGTCCCCTTTGTTGCCCTCACCAAACTCCCCTCTGCAGCCGAGACGGCGGACCTTCTCGTCTCCCACTTCGTCCGACCCCATGGGATTCCCCTGGACATTGTCTCTGACCGTGGTCCCCAGTTCACTTCGAAGGTATGGCAGGCCTTCTGTAAGGGGATTGGGGCCACGGACAGCCTCTCCTCCGGGTATCACCCCCAGACCAATGGGCAGGCAGAGCGGGCCAATCAAGCCCTGGAGGCGGCTTTGCGTTGCGTTACCACCAGCAACCCCGCCTCCTGGAGCAAGTACCTGCCCTGGGTGGAGTACTCGTTCAACTCCATGGAGAGTTCGGCTACCGGTTTGTCCCCCTTCGAGTGTTCTCTTGGCTATCAACCTCCTCTGTTCCCCCATCAGGAGTTGGAGGTGGCGGTCCCGTCCACGAAGGCCCATCTCGTTTGGTAGACCGCCCGGGCCGCTCTGTTGCGAGCTACAGAGCGGGCCCGGCGCAGCGCCAACCGGCGGAGAGTGCCGGCTCCAGCTTATCGACCTGGCCAGAAGGTATGGCTCCTGGCCCGGGACCTGCCCTTCCCTACCATCAACCGGAAGCTGGCTCCCCGCTACGTCGGTCCCTACACCATCGACCGCATCGTCAACCCTTCGGCGGTGCGTCTCCATCTCCCTACCTCACTCAAGATCCATCCCGTCTTCCATGTCTCGCGCCTCAAACCGGTAGCCACCAGCCCCCTGTCTCCCCCTGTCCAAGCTCCTCCACCCCCCAGGATCCTCGACGGTGGTGACATGGTCTGGGATGTCGACCAGCTGCTCGCCGTACGCCGCCGGGGGCGTGGGTACCAATACCTGGTGGACTGGGTTGGCTATGGGCCCGAGGACCGCAGCTGGGTTCCCCGGTCCTACCTGGCCGACCCCGCACTCCTGGAGGAGTTCTATCGGGCCCACCCCAACGCCATCGGACGGTCGCCCGGTGTCTCCCGTAGGAGGGGGGGTCCTGTTGTGGTTACACCGCCCCGAGCTGCCTCCCCGGCACGTTCAAGCCACTCCCCCAGCTCGGACGTGCCGGAAACATCCCGAGCGCTGCACTGCACCAGGTGTTTGCCATCATCCATCAGGCACACCTGTGGCAATCAGGCAGCCTTCTACAAGAAGCCTCCCAGAACGTCTCTCTGTGCTTCGACGTACTGAACCCTGCGGTAAAGTTCTGACAAGCCCTCCAGCGTTCCTTGCATTCTGTTTATTCCCCAGTGTCTTACCTTCCTGTCTCTGTTTCCTCCCAAGACTCTCCCTCCGCGATTTCCACGGCTCCCCGCGTCTCCCTCGTCCCCAGCGACCTTCACGTTTTCTCCCCGGACCTCTCCTGCGATCTCCCCCCTTGTCCCTCTATCTGGAACCCTCCTTTCGGACTCGACTTCCCGGATCTCGGACCTGGACTTTCTCGGACAACCCCTCTTGGATCACGGACTGGACTTTCTTGCCAGGTGCACGCACATTTTTTCAACACCTCCTGGTCATTTACATACCGCACCACACATAGGCTAAAAACACTCACGCATAGTTATACACGCAAACCACGGGACACCACACATAGTTTATTCACACATCCCACTAACAGAACGCCTTTTTCACCATACATTTCCCTCCAACAATAAAATGACCGGGCGGCATCTCGGTGGCCTTCTAAGGCTCGTAAAAATCAAATTAACAATCAAAAAAAAAAGCCAACATTAGTCCAACTCACCGAACAGCGGGCGACGTAGTTCTGCCGGACTCCGTCGAAAAGAGAGAATGGAGCTCCGCCTCTAAATATAAACTGGGAAATATGACACCACCTCCGGTAGATGGCACGCTCTCCGGAAAAGGCGGCCCCCCACGCCGTTGTCACGGGAAACGTGACGCGACATCCGGCAAACGAGCGCCCTCCCCATAGACGGAAAAACAACAGAAAGGGGGAGAAAAAAAGAAAAAAAAAAGAAAAAAAGGGACAGTGTGTTTTTTCCAGAGACGGGTTAGGGTTAGAGTTATAGGACCGTGTGTCCGAGGAAAGTGACGTGTTGTTGACAAAATTGGAGTTTGGAGAGACTAGCTTGGTGACCTTCTTGGGCCAGATGGCGTAAGAGAGAGACCGAGTCACGGCTGCACTGCGTTGTGGTGGGGGCACAAAGCAGGAGGTCGTCGACGTACTGCCATAGGGTTGAGCCGCGCGTCAGCGTAAGTGTGCTAAGGCTGTCTCGAAGCGCCGCGTTGTAGATCGTGGGGCTTTCACAATAGCCCTGACACAGCCTTGTCCATGTGTAAGGCCGACCGTCAAATAGGAACGCAAACCAGAACAGGGACGCTGAAGAAAGCGTTGGCAAGGTCCACAACGGTAAACCGCCGTGCAGAAGGGGGAACCTGAGACATAAGGGTGTAGGGATTGGGGACGCAGGGCGTGCGGGCCCTGACAGCTGCATTTACTGCCTGAAGGTCTTGAACGAACCTCCATTCAGTGGGCTGTCCGGGTGGGCGTATCTTCTTCGCGGGGAAGATGGGAGTGGAAACCGGGGAGGTGGGGCAAGGGACAATTATGCCCTTGACACGCAAGGCATTGAATACAGGGCAGATGCCATTAACCGCTTCCGGTTTCAAAGGGTACTGAGGTTGGTGGGGACGGAAGTCGGATTTCGGGGTAATGATGACGGGCTCACAATTACGTATGAGACCTACATCCTATTTCCCGTCAGCCCAAAGATGGGAGGGGATGTTGTGAAGCTGCGGAGCAAGTGCAGTGTGTGTGTGTGTGTGTGTGTGTGTGTGTGTGTGTGTGTGTGTGTGTGTATGGGCCTCAGTCACTGACGGTGAGGGGGCGGAAAGAGCCAACATTCGTGGCGTCACCGCAACGGTGGCGCCACGAATGTGAGGGGGACCAGTCGCGTGAAGAGTCGGCGGGAAGCCAATCTGACGCCAGAGAAGCTTGTCGCGCGAGTGGACCCGTATCTGTCCACTGGGAACCCCGTGGTTTTACCAAGGAGACGTGCGGGACCGAGTCATCAACCGAAAACAACGCAGTTTGGTCGGTGTCTAATGTACACGTGACATGAGCGGTGCAGTGTAGGTTGTCCGCTGTCATGTAGGTCGATGCGTCCCCTGTTGTGGTGTGTGAGCAAGGGAGCAGAGCCACTGTGTGTATTGGGAGGCGGTAGGAGCCCACATGTAGACCCGTAGAGGGAGGGCGGGGTTATGTGTATGCAAAAAAATATTCGCTGCTGGTAACGAAGTGATGTACAGCCCTGATGAGGTGGAAACAACAGAGATGCCCAGTTGGATCATGCCATCTCTATCCAGCAAATTAAATGGGCAGTTATCAGAAATTAAAACAGGCAATTTTGTTGATGAGCTGTCATCCAGGCAAACAAGCGCACAGGAACGGATAATGGCTCCGTGACACACGTACCACTCGCAACAGTGGAGAGGACCGTTTGGCCGCTCCGTGTTAACCGTGGCCGGCCGATAGGCGGTTCTCACCACCGTTCGTGTGGCTCCAGTGTCTAACAAGAAAGGCAGCCCAGCATTTGCAAGATGCAAGGTTATCATTGGCAGTTTTCGGAAAGCTAGCTCATGAGATACATACTGTCCAACTGGGGAAGCTAACAGCAAAGCAGAGTCTTCATTGCAAATCAGTGTATTTGGTTGTGTCTGTGCATTCATACGACCTGATGTGGCAGCAGATGTGTCCAGGACCCCCCCCTCCTCCTCCCATGTCGCCTGTCAGTCCGAACCCCGGTATGAGCCTCCCCGTGGGGCCCACTGGTTGTGAGGTCCGTTGCTCCATCCTCGGCCTCTTCCGCGCCTTTGGTTGATGCCCTTCACGGAGTGGACAGGGTTCAGCCCAGTGACCAGGCTGGCCACATGTGAAGCAGCAGTCGTCACCCGGTTGGGGGCCGCTGGGCTGGGCGTGTTGTCACGGGTTCTGACATCGTGAACGGTCCCCGGGTCTGTCCTGTTGCACAGGTTAGTAGGGTGAAGGAAGCCGCTGCAGCGCCATGGAGGAGAGAGAGAGAGGTGCGATGTTTGTCCTGAGCCTGCCTTGCCTTCTGTTCTTCTTCCTTTTTCTGCATTTGATCGTGGGCATGATCAGCATGTCTCAGCAAGTCTTCCAGTCGTCTCTTTCCGTATCCTACGCAGTGTGTTTCTATGGCTTTCCTAACTCCGTCCTGCAGGCCGGCCAGGAAATGTTTGCAGAGGTGAGTTTCCCATTGGCCTCTCGCCGTGGACGGGGGAGAGAGAACTGGTGGCGGTTGGGGTGTTGGTGGTGGTGGTGGTGTCAGACGGGGTGTCGGTGGTGGTCCCAGGATCGGTCTCATGGCGCCGCGTTGTTGGACAGGTTGTTGGACGCACCCGGAGTCGTCAGAGGGGTGTCCCAGAGACATCGCTATGAGCTGCGGATATAAGGAAGACAAAAGGAGAGAGAGAGGCTGGCTGCCATGTGAGTATGGCGGAGGGGTGGATGTCAGAGATGGATTAGGAGAGGTGTGTGAGAACGGGTCTTTGGTTGATACGTGAGCTGTCGTATCTCTGTCTTTGTCCGAGTCGTCGCTGCGCGTCATAGTCCTCTGTAGCCTTTTTCTTTCCCTACTTTCACACTCTTTCTCCCACATTCCCAAAATTCTTTCTTGCTCTGCCATATACTCTAACCATGTTGTAGGAATCTTTTTCCTTTCTAAGACCTTCGCTTTTCCCTTTTCCATGGACTGTCGGACTTTCATTAGTTTATTCTTGCTCAAAGTTCCTTCAACAGGAAACCCATGATCCTGCATCCAGTTTAAAATATATTTTACCGAGTCTTCACCATATTTCCTTATCACTCATTATCTGATAGATCGGACCCTCCATATCTATCGGGGGCGGTTTACTGCCCTTTTTTCCCTTTTATTTTCTTTTTTTCCCCTCAAAATTCACTTGATCCTACCAAATGACCACTTCTATTAGTGCGAGACCGAGGGTGAACAGCCGCTTAATTGTCAGTGCACGACCTCATCTGGTTTCAATAGTACGCGTTTTAAATGATCATTTTATCCTTTAAAGAATTCTGCTTACCCGTGCGATGAATCTCCCAGGGTTTTGCTGAGGGATCTCAGCGACACCGAACAAACGGACCACCCGCCTCTCCCTTTCTTCTTCTCAAACCTGGTGAGGTTATTGGGAGATCGGTGACTATGTTCTTGTCCCGAGATGATCAGTCAGCCGGTTGTCCGTCTGGCGGGGCGACGTGAGATCCCGCTTCTGACACCAAATTGTTGTGGATTTTCCTTTATCCTTTTAATGGGCTCTTGCCCCAGCAACCTCTGGGGAGAATAATCATCGGACAAATATTGAAGCAAACAGAGAATCTTTAATGCATCTGCAGATGGAGAGACATAAGGCCACACAGAGGTTCGTCTGTGAGGATATGCTCTGCCTCTGAGCTGGAGATAGTGGTTTTTTATACAACAGTCCGTCGCGTCATACACTATGTTTCCTGCGTCAACTAAGGTGTAATCTTACAAAGGTATGAAGGAAACATCTACGTTAATCACGTTCTGTGCCTCGTGAGTGTCTGTACGCCTGTTGCACTTGTCTTTTGCTGTACCTGGCCGTTCCTGGGATGCGGCAACGGGGAGGCAAGCATAGTAACAGTTGCTATGTGGCCCCATGGAAGGTACGCATGAGAACAATGGTTATGTGTGTCTGCAGTGAGTGAGAAGTTTCATACACACAGACAAGTGGAAAACTACAGAGTACATACGGAGTGCATATGGAGAACATTTTGTACTCCACATACATCACCAACATCCTGCTCAGCTCTCCCCTTCTCAGCCTCCTCCTGCTCAGCTGCACCACTCTCCTCTCAGAGCCTCACCGCAGCCACATCGTGATGACACGACTGGTACGAATGACATTGCGAGGTACTTGGTGCGCCGAGAGCTTGTGAATTCCGGTCTCATCCAGTTCAACGAGCGCCCAGAAAATTATTGGGCATGGAAGTCCTCTTTCTTCAACGCCATTGAAGGACTGAACTTAACTGCCAGCAAGGAGCTCGACCTCTTGACAAAGTCGTTAGGAAAAGAGTTCTCAGAGCACGTTACAAGGATTCGCTATGTGCACGTCGCCGACCCTGTAGTGGGCCTACAACATGTCTGGGAACGCCTAGAAGAGTGCTCCCCTGAAGTGATCGAGAGAGCGCTCTTCGAGAGGATAGAGAACTTTCCAAAAATCTCTCAGAAAGACCCCGTAAAGTTGAGGGAACTGGGAGACCTGCTGATGGAGTTAGACTCTGCTAAGTGTGAGGGCTACCTGCCGGGGCTCTCGTACCTGGACACCGCCAGGGGTGTCAACCCGATCGTTGAGAAGCTGCCACACAGTCTACAAGAGAGGTGGATAACTAAGGGTTCCCAGTACAAAGAGCAGCACCATGCCCCCCCCCATTCACCTTCTTCGCAGACTTCCTCTGCAGCGAGGCACACAGAAGAAACGACCCCAGCTTTACTCTCCCTTCAGCTCCCTCGAAAACGTCCAGCAAGTCCTCCACAGGGTTCTCAAAACATGAGCGATCAGAAAAGGAATCAAGACACGCCAAAACGAATGTCTCCACCCACAAGACAGAGGTCTCAACAAACCGCTCAGCTTCTCAGTCACGCAGTTCGAGCAGCATGCCTGGCGACAAAGGGAAACAATGTCCCATCCATCAGAAGCGCCATCCTCTAAAGAAATGTCGGGGTTTTCGAAGCAAGTCTCTTGAGGAGCGCAAAGCCTTTCTGAAAGAGAATGGTGCCTGCTACAGGTGTTGCTCCTCCACAACTCACTTGGCGAAGAACTGTAAGGCAACTTTGAAGTGCAGCGAATGTGAGAGCGATGACCACATAGCGGCGCTCCACCCTGGACCTCCTCCACGGGACAAAAAAGACAAGGACCCCACCTCAGAGCATGGCGGGGAGAGTGAAGAGGAGGCGCCTCCACCAGCAGTCACCTCTAAATGCACAGCACACCCAGACAGAGCTAGTAACGTCTACATCGTCCTGGACGACCAGAGCAACAGATCTCTGGCGAGGTCTGATTTCTTCTACCTCATCCAAATCAGAGGTTCAGACTCACCGTACACCCTGCGTACATGTGCAGGAGTCACCGATACATCTGGAGGAAGAGCCACAGGGTTCTTGGCGGAGTCGTTGGATGGAAAAAACAAGTGTGCTGCTTCCAACACTCATTGAGTGCAACCATATGCCTGACGATCGGTCAGAAATCCCGACCCCAGAAGCTGCACAGCACCACAGCCACCTGAAGTCCATCGCTCGCAGAATCCCTCGCCTGGACCCTGAAGCCCAGATCCTGATACTTCTGGGACGCCACATCCTTCAGGTCCACAAAGTCAGGGAGCAACGCAATGGTCCTCCCAGCGCCCCCTATGCCCAACGTCTAGACCTGGGTTGGGTGGTTATAGGGGACGTGTGCCTGGGTTCAGCCCACAAGCCAGCAGCTGTGACTTCCTATCGCACCAGCGTGCTAGAAAACGGAAGGCCATCTCTCCTCACTCTGTGCCCCAACCGTCTCCAGGTCAAGGAAAGGTTCCTCCTTACAGCATCAAACATGACACCCCAGTCCCTGATGACGACAAAGTGGGGCTTTCCATCGAAGATCGTCTGTTCCTGGAGTTCATGGACAGAGAGATGGTGATGGACGACACAAACAGCTGGGTGGCGCCTCTCCCATTCCGATCCCCTCGTCGACGGCTCCCGAACAATCGAGACCAAGCTCTCAGCAGACTTACCTCTCCCCGCCGCACCCTGGAAAGAAAGCCTAAGATGAAAGCCGACTTCGTCACACCTTCATGCAAAACATCTTTGATCACGACCAGGCTGAGTTGGCCCCACCACTACCGGAGGGAAGTGAGTGCTGGTACTTACTTATCTTCGGCGTCTACCATCCTCAAAAGCCAGACAAGATCAGGGTTGTCTTCGATTCCAGCGCTCAACATCACGGCATCTCCCTGAACGATGTGCGTGCTACTTACCGGCCCGGATCTGAACAACAGCTTGCTGGGAGTCTTGCTGCGCTCCCGAAGAGAAACAGTGGCTGTCATAGCGGACATCGAGCAGATGTTTCACAGCTTCGTCGTTCGAGAAGACAACAGAGATTTCTTGTGTTTCCTGTGGTTCAACAACAACGACCCCAACCGAGAGATTGCCGAGTATCGCATGAAAGTCCACGTATTCGGCAACTCACCATCCCCAGCTGTCGCCATCTATGGACTTCACCGAGCAGCAGAACACAGCTCCAGGGAACACGGAATGGATGCCAAGCACTTAGTGGAACGCGACTTCTACGTCGACGACCGCCTCGCTCTGGCTGGGTTGCGTCCCGAGGGGCAGCCGTGAGTAGAGGGAGGAGTCGTTGGCAGCTTGACTGGAGGTGGCCACTTGCTGTGTATTTAGCATAGCAGCACACTCAGCTGCTCCCTCAACCTGTAGTGCGATGGTAATTGCTCTGGACAGCAGCAGATCGTCTTTTTCCAGCAGGAGAGTCTCACGTACCTTTGCGTTGTTGGTGTGTTCGATTAGCTGGTCGCGAACCATCTCGTCCTGAAGCGCGCCAAACTTGCATGAGCTAGCTAGCCCTCGCAAATTAGCTACGTACTGCCGCACAGACTCACCAGGCAGTTGGTGTCGCTGACGGAATATAAATCGCCGAAGGAGGGCACTCTGTGGAGCAGCGAAATGGGTGCTCATAAGTCCCACAGCTTCGTCAAAGTTTGTGACGTTCCCCAGAGTCCCGAGCACACGATGACCCTCTGCTCCCAAGCAGTGTAGCAACAGAGCCGTCTTCCTAGCCTGGCTCACGTCGTCGAGCCCTGAGGCGATGATGTAATTTTCAAAACTATGTAGCCAGCGAGTCCATGGTACCGGAGGCTCGCCAGGTAACGCCAGGAAGGGGGCAGGTGGTGGGAGAGAGATATCAGCCATCCTCGTCGCCAATATTGTATTGAGAAATCACGTCAGGACACAGCGCTGTCGCTCGACACAACCTCTACGTTGCATTCTTTATTTAGACTGACACAGCATCACAGGCAGACCCGATCAAACAACCCAGAGCCCGCAGGCATCACCAAGCGATCCCAGCACAATAGAACAGCACCAAATCAAATGCAGCACTGTCGATGTGTGCAGACATAACAAGGGGCTTACCAGCGTTTCCCATTGGAAGTAACAACCCCTTTCAGCCCTTGATTTAGCAAACACCGTTCACATGTGTCGCACCGGGCATTCATGCAGCATAAGCCTCGGTTTGTAGCTAAGAGCCGTTCACAATGTGCTGCACGAGGCCTACCTACACATGTTGCTAGTGCTAGCTAACGTTAGCTAGTACAAGAAGTGAATCTCTTGTGCTGCTTAGCTACGGGTGCTTAATAGTGACGAGCATAATCGTTCAATAAACATTAGGCTCACATGCATCGAAACTGACGATATTAAATGATTACAAGTAGAAAATTCAACAAGCCAACTAGCTAGATAGCATTTGCCTTGGCGTGGGACTGACAAGCTAGCATAAGCTAACGTGAGCTAGTGAAAATTCGCACACATTAAAATGACATCTGGATGTAACGTTACATGTATATAGACATCTCCGATATCGTTATGCAAGCAGGTGAGCGGCTAACGTTAAACCGGAATTAAGCAAGCGAGACTGTGTGGCTAGCTAGAATTAGCAGGCCCCGTTTATAGCAGCTAGCAGCAGGTCTGTCTTCTAACGTCAGGCGTAGCCAATCGCTCGGTTGGTTGTCGGTGTGATAACGTGGCAATATTCGCTAACTTTAAAAAAAAAAAATTCGCTAACTAACGTTAGCTAGCTTATGCTAGCTAGTCGTTTCCTAGCCAGGCTAGCTAGCTATGAACGTATAAACTGCCGTGCGATAACGTTATAATTAGCTTTAATCAGTCACTTAAAAATCACACCCGAGTGTGCCAAAATGTTACAAAAACATGTCGATATTCAATGTTTACTGGGCTTTTTCGCGCTTCGGCTCACTTCTTACCGAGAAATTGGCACTTGGCACAAGTTGGCCGTGAACTTGACTTCTCCTCAGGGCTCCAAGCAGTGAAAAGAAAAATGGCATAAAATCAAGAGATTTTGAGAACCAAAGTTTGGCTACGTCAGTAGTCACGTGACATACTGGATGGAAAAATAGTCTTTGGTTTTAAGTCAGTCAAATACATTGAACCAATGAGGCCCTGATTTCCATTGAATTAAAGTGATTTTAATACATATATAGACCCAAAATATCATAAATACCATTATATCGGGTCCAATCAAATAAAAAACACGCTTTAATTGAATGGCAGCATATGATCACTTTTTACTGTGTGGATGCAAACAGTGAAACTTATGTAACCCCTTTTTCACTGGCGGGTGAAGTAATACTTGGAGTAGTATTGGTCGAGGATCAATGACCACACCGGGTTATAGAACTCAGGTTTAATCGTGGCTCAGTAGGCAGACGTAATAACCATACGTGGTAGTGGTGTAACCATAATAACAGTCCGGGTAGTACATAACACCTATTGTAGTTCCAGTGGATATACATGGCGTTATATCACTACAACCAGCTGCACTGATGTTTGCTCGGGAGCTACAGACGCCTGTGGATCTGGTCCTTGGCAAGCCGCCAAACCCACCAGTACGAGTGCCGCCGGGCCAGGACTATGTAGACGCACTACAGGACCGGATGGAGGCTCCTCATCAGCTGGCTCCAGAAAATATGGCTTCTGCAGGGGAAAGGCAGAAGAGAGCCTATGATGTACGTTGCCACTGCAAAGAGTACCAGCAGGGGGACAACGTATGGGTGTATAACCCACGGCGAACGAAGGGACGGTCCCCAAAGCTGAACAGCAACTGGGAGGGGCCCTGCCTCATCCTGAAGAGGATCTCAGAGGTCATCTATAGAGTGAAGCTCCACAGCCGCCCTCGGATAGTCATCCTTCACCAAGATTGCCTCGCACCTTACTTAGTACAGACCAGGCTACCGGGGTCCAGGGAGGGGGTAAGGACACTGCTGGATCAAAGCCAACCTCCCTGGATGTCAGCAAGGAGCTACCATTAGAGCACCTTGTTTTGGGCCAGGGAGGGGGCGGGGACACTGGGTTTACAGAGCTGCCCTCCCTGGCCAGGAATGGAAACAGCGGTGACGTCGACGTCGACGGTGGGGGCTCAGACCCAGCGGATGCAGAGCCGCCCCCGTCATCCATCAGCAGCCCGCGGCAAGGAGCAGCCCGGGATGGGAGAGCTGCTCGGCGGAAGAAACCCTCATGGTGGATGGACCCCTCCACATGGGATTTGGGTTAGGCCAACGGGACGTTGGTCTTTCAAGGAAGGAGGCAGTGTAGCGAATTCAACTAGAGTGTTCCTGCTCCAAGTTCATTTGCATGTTACCCACGATGCAACTGAAATGTCGATGTTTTGGTTATGTTGTGGGCTATTGAACACGTTAAAAACGGGCATATCTGTTACAGATAGCGGGGATGCGGTGCAAGGTGATGGGGACGTTACGAGAGAAGTTGATTAGACAACATGCTATTTCCCACCATGAGGGTAAAGAGTAGGCAAATAGATAAGGTCGCTTCTGTGGCCAAGAAAAGGATCAAGCTGAGACCAAAACGAATTTGTGACTGTTATGACTAGCTTGGCTTGCGGTCATTAAAAGCTTGCTTGCTAACTCTGAAAGGTTTGCTGAGAAGTCCATTATTTGACCACGTCAAAATATCATCATGTTAATTTTATGTCAACCCATTTGGCCCCGTTACACTGGGAGGAGCCATTGCATATGAAGCCCCTGCCCCCCCCCCCAAAAAAAACAAACAAAAACAAAACAAAAATAAAAAATGATGTCAGTCATTTATTTGCGACTGTTGTGCGGACTGTGTGTGTTGAGCAGCGACCCCCGGTACACCCTTGTTACAGTCGTTTTTGCTGACCCGGAGGTTGTACTGTCAAGCAAGCGCCACAAACAACGCGCGCGGACAGCCTGGACACGGCAGCACTGGCACATCCTACAAGATTAATAAAGTGTGAGTATTAATCATATACGTTTTGATGCAAGCTGTGCCTTGCCCCTTTAAGGAGAGGGCTTAGTGGGTATTGTGTGTGTGTGTGTGGGGGGGTGATGTAGACGCAGCCGTGTGTGTGTGTGTGTGTGTGTGTCTGTGTATTTTCTGTTTGTAGCCGCAGCCGTGGAGACGCTAGTTTGCCGACAGATAGGAAGGTAGCCACCGTTACCAGTGATGATTTGTATGCATCACAGGGAGGGAGGGAGGGAGGGAGGGAGGGAGGCTGCCGTGTGTTAAATGGGACTGCAGTGCAGTGCAGTGGCCGGCCCGTTCTCCACTGCAGAGTTGGTCCGGACTCTTTATGAAGTTGTTACCAGCTACGAGCCAGGCTAAGCTAAATAGACTAGCGAGACACCCACCAGAGGCTTCCAACTACGGTTCGGAGCCGCGACGCTGGAGAGGTAACAGTACTAGACGTGCTGCTGCACTAGACGTTTTGTTGTTTTGTTGTGTTAAGTTACAAGTAAAGCTGAGCGTCGCTGTGTAAGTTAGCTTTTACCTAATCAACGTTAGCCAACTTGCTAAGTAGGCTGTTGCTCTGCGTGCGCGTTTTCATTTTTGGGGTAGCATGCGGCGATAGCTTTTGTTAAAAAGCATGCTAATTTGCCCTGGGAATCAGTGGAGGCTGATGGAAGTGACCCATTTGTATCTTAACTGTCATCTTCTTCTCTCTATAGACACTGTGGGACTTGAGCAGGACCCAAACAGACCTCACCTACGATGCAGTCCCAGGTAGACCAGTATAGTATGGTCTATAATAGCAGATCATGATCCAGCTCAAGGTTATTGTAGTTCACTAAAACTGAACTAAAACCAGGTGTGAAAAGAGAAGAAAAAAAAACAAAAAAAACGTTTCAGTTCACTGAAATAAAAATAAAACTTGACTTTAGAGGAGCAAGAAGAGGAAGCGAGTGAAGGCAGAGCCGAAGATCAAATGGTGGAAGTTGAAGAAGGAAAACTGTTGTGTGGAGTTCAGGCAGGGGTTAAGACAGGCACTGGGTGGATAGTGGAGAGTTGCCGGACGGCTGGGCAACCACTGCAGAAATAGTGAGGGAGACAGCTAGGAAGGTACTTGGTGTGTCGGCAGGACAGAGGAAGGAAGACAAGGAGACTTGGTGGTGGAGTGAGGAAGTACAGCAAAGTATACAGAAGAAGAGGTTGGCAAAGAAGAAATGGGATAGTCAGAGAGATGAAGAAAGTAGACAGGAGTACAAGGAGACACAGCGTAAAGCTAAGAGAGGTGGCAAAGGCAAAAGGCGTATGGTGAGTTGTATGACAGGTTAGACACTAAGGAAGGAGAAAAGGACTTGTCCCGATTGGCTAGACAGAGGGACCGAGCTGCAAAGGATGTGCAGCAGCTTAGGGTGATGAAGGATAGAGATGGAAATGTGCTGACGAGCGAAGAGAGTGTGCTGAGAAGGTGGAAGGAGTACATTGGGGGGCTGATGAATGAAGAAAATGAGAGAGAGAGAGCAGGTTGGATGATGTGGGGATAGTGAATCAGTAAGTGCAGTGGATTAGCAAGGAGGACGTGAGGGCAGCTATGAAGAGGATGAAGAGTGGCAAGGCAGCTGGTCCTGATGACATACCTGTGGAGGCATGGAGATGTTTAGGAGAGATGGCAGTGGGGTTTTTAACTAGATTGTTTAACTCAAACTTGGAAAGGGAGAGGATGCCTGAGGAGTGGAGAAGAAGCATACCGGTACCGATTTTCAAGAACCAGGGCGATGTGCAGAACTGTAGCAACTACAGAGGTATAAAGTTGATCAGCCACAGCATGAAGATTTGGGAAAGAGTAATCGAAGCTAGGTTAAGAGGAGGAGAGGTGACGATTAGCGAGCGGCAGTATGGTTTCATGCCACGAAAGAGCACCACAGATGCGATGTTTGCTTTGAGAATGTTGATGGAGAAGTATAGAGAAGGCCAGAAGGAGTTACATTGTGTCTTTGTAGATTTAGAGAACGCATAAGCCAGGGTGCCGAGAGAGGAGATGTGGTATTGTATGAGGAAGCCGGGAGTTGCCGAGAAGTATGTAGGAGTGGTGCAGGATATGCACGTGGAAGTGTGACAGTGGCGAGGTGACAGATGGGTTCAAGGTGGAGGTGGGATTACATCAAGGATCGGCTCTGAGCCCCTTCTTGTTTGCAATGGTGATGGACAGGTTGACGGATGAGATCAGGCAGGAGTCTCCATGGACGATGATGTTCGCGGATGACATTGTGATCTGTGGCGAGAGTAGGGTGCAGGTGGAGGAGAGCCTGGAGATGTGGAGGTATGCACTGGAGAGAAGAGGAATGAAAGTCAGTAGGAGCAAGACGGAATACCTGTGTGTGAAAGAGAGGGAAGACAGTGGAATGGTCAGGAGTGGAGGTGACGAAGGCATATGACTTTAAATACTTGGGGTCAACAGTCCAAAGTAACGGGGAGTGCAGGAGAGAGGTGAAGAAGAGAGTGCAGGTAGGGCGGAGAAGAATGTCAGGAGTGATTTGCGACAGAAGGGTGCCAGCAAGAGTTAAAGGGAAGGTTTACAAGATGG
The DNA here is from genome assembly GCF_029633865.1 of Lampris incognitus. Taxonomy (NCBI): domain Eukaryota; kingdom Metazoa; phylum Chordata; class Actinopteri; order Lampriformes; family Lampridae; genus Lampris; species Lampris incognitus. The sequence continues at coordinate 83,271 of NW_026611171.1, read as the reverse complement.
TTGTGAGACCAGCTACGTTGTATGGTTTGGAGACAGTGGCACTGACGAAAAGACAGCAGGAGGCGGAGCTGGAGGTGGCAGAGTTGAAGACGCTAAGGTTTTCACTGGGAGTGACGAAGAAGCACAGGATTAGGCACGATTATATTAGAGGGACCGCTCAAGTCGGACGGTTTGGAGACAAAGCAAGAGAGGCAAGATTGAGATGGCTTGGACATGTATGGAGGAGAGATGCTGATTATGGAGCTGCCAGGGAAGAGAAGAAGAGGAAGGCCAAAGAGGAGGTTTATGGATGTGGTGAGGGAAGACATGCAGGTGGCTGGTGTGACAGAGGAAGACGCAGAAGACAGGAAGAAATGGAAACGGATGATCCGCTGTGGCGACCCCTAACGGGAGCAGCCGAAATTAGTAGATCTATGTCATATGTACATTATTTACAATTAGTTCATAAGTCATTCATAATTCATGTGTGATTTCGTCATTCCTAGGTTATGTGCAGCTATTTACATGCAGTTATGTAGCCTACAATTATTATTTACATGCAGTCATGTGCAGTTATTTACATATGTTATGTAGTTATGTCATAGACATGTGATAACATTTTATAATTTATGCAATGTTTATTGAAACATTCTTTCTCTGTATTGCCCCCCTATACAGTTTTACAAAAAGGTTTGAATTCTCAAAGTTCTTCAGTAAAGTTCCTCAACTTGGACTGGGACTCTGTATTTCTTTGGGATTCTTCATGTTGGCTATCTGTCCGCCTGTCTATACATGGACACAAATACGTAGGACAGAATAGGCGGTCTTCTCGTTCCCCCCCGCCGTTTAAAGAAAAAAAAATGTGTGTCTTTTTCTATCTTATTCCTCAAGGGTTAAAACCTCAACTAGGGCTTCTTGTTACCTTTCCAGGGTACAAGCCACAACTAGGGTTACCTGGCAGAATTCGGGTTTGAGGTTAAGATTGGGGTTAAGCCAGGGGAAAGGGTACCCACATCCGGCCACTCGTCAGGCGCTGGCATAATAGGTGTACGTTATGTACAGTAGATTGGATGATTGTATGACCGCCTGGCCAGCAGGTGGAGTCATGGAGGCACCAATCTCAGTAATATGAGGCGCATAGATGACGTCGGCATGCAGCGCAGGCGATTCTGAACGGTGCAAATAAACGAAGCACATGGCTGCATGGAGTTGAGCTCCCGAAAAATACAAGAGTTAATTAAATGCGATAAAGTGGAAACGGTTAATTTAAATGCGATAAAGTGGAAACGTTGTAGAACCAGCATCATCACAGCTCAGTACTGCACGTGTACAGCACGTGTACAGCCAGTGTATGGTCCCACAGCTGTGGTCAGCATCACGTCATTCAGCACGCTGTTGTTCATCAAGCTGTGTGTACAGCTAGCCGTGTATCAGTCAACCAAACGACCAGCTTATGTTAGCTCATGTACAGTTTGGAAACAGCTAATGTCATCTTGTGTACAGGAGGAAATACATTGTCAACGAACATTTGTGTCATCTCGTCATTTATGGGTGGCGTTCACAACGCCGCTAAATCTCAACAATTGCGACAGATAGTAAATCTGTGTCAGTCCAAACGTTTGTAGTTCAAACGTTTACAATAGGTTAGAAATTTAAAACCGCATTCCCAAATAAATTGGAATTAACCTTGTACACTGTCCATCAACAAGATGTTTAGTTGGCGGCCACCTTCTTCAGGCGAGGGCTTAGACTTTTCACGACCGGGCGGCATCTCGGTGGCCTTCTAAGGCTCGTAAAAATCAAATTAACAATGGAAAAAATAGCCAACATTAATCCAACTCACCGAACAGCGGGCGACGTAGCTCTGTGCCGGACTCCGTCGAAAAGAGAGAATGAGGCTCCGCCTCTTAATATATACTGGGAAATATGACACCACTTCCGGTAGATGTCATGCTCTCCACAAAAGGCGGCCCCCCACGCCGTTGTCACGGGAAACGTGACGCGACATCCGGCAAACGCGCGCCCTCCCCATAGACGGAAAAAAACAGAAAGGGGGAGAAAAAAGAAAAAAAAAAGACAAAAGGGGACAGTGTGTTTTTTCCAGAGACGGGTTCGGGTTAGAGTTATAGGACCGTGTGTCCGAGGAAAGTGACGTGTTGTTGACAAAATTGGAGTTTGGAGAGAGTAGCTTGGTGACCTTCTTGGGCCAGATGGCGTAAGAGAGAGACCGAGTCACAGCTGCACTGCGTTGTGGTGGGGGCACAAAGCAGGAGGTCGTCGACGTACTGCCATAGGGTTGAGCCGCGCGTCAGCGTAAGTGTGCTAAGGCTGTCTCGAAGCGCCCCGTTGTAGATCGTGGGGCTTTCACAATCGCCCTGACACAGCCTTGTCCATGTGTAAGGCCGACCGTCAAATAGGAACGCAAACCAGAACTGGCCGTCAGGATGAACAGGGACGCTGAAGAAAGCGTTGGCAAGGTCCACAACGGTAAACCGCCGTGCAGAAGGGGGAACCTGAGACATAAGGGTGTAGGGATTGGGGACGCAGGGCGTGCGGGCCCTGACAGCTGCATTTACTGCCTGAAGGTCTTGAACGAACCTCCATTCAGTGGGCTGTCCGGGTGGGCGTATCTTCTTCGCGGGGAAGATGGGAGTGGAAACCGGGGAGGTGGGGCAAGGGACAATTATGCCCTTGACACGCAAGGCATTGAATACAGGGCAGATGCCATTAACCGCTTCCGGTTTCAAAGGGTACTGAGGTTGGTGGGGACGGAAGTCGGATTTCGGGGTAATGATGACGGGCTCACAATTACGTATGAGACCTACATCCTATTTCCTGTCAGCCCAAAGATGGGAGGGGATGTTGTGAAGCTGCGGAGCAAGTGCAGTGTGTGTGTGTGTGTGTGTGTGCGTTTGTGTGTATGGGCCTCAGTCACTGACGGTGAGGGGGCGGAAAGAGCCAACATTCGTGGCGTCACAGCAACGGTGGCGCTGACGTCTACCCGGTATAATTTTAGTGAGGGGGACCAGTCGCGTGAAGAGTCGGCGGGAAGCCAATCTGACGCCAGAGAAGCTTGTCGCGCGAGTGGACCCGTATCTGTCCACTGGGAACCCCGTGGTTTTACCAAGGAGACGTGCGGGACCGAGTCATCAACCGAAAACAACGCAGTTTGGTCGGTGTCTAATGTACACGTGACATGAGCGGTGCAGTGTAGGTTGTCCGCTGTCATGTAGGTCGATGCGTCCCCTGTTGTGGCGTGTGAGCAAGGGAGCAGAGCCACTGTGTGTATTGGGAGGCGGTAGGAGCCCACATGTAGACCCGTAGAGGGAGGGCGGGGTTATGTGTATGCAAAAAAATATTCGCTGCTGGTAACGAAGTGATGTACAGCCCTGATGAGGTGGAAACAACAGAGATGCCCAGTTGGATCATGCCATCTCTATCCAGCAAATTAAATGGGCAGTTATCAGAAATTAAAACAGGCAATTTTGTTGATGAGCTGTCATCCAGGCAAACAAGCGCACAGGAATGGATAATGGCTCCGTGACACACGTACCACTCGCAACAGTGGAGAGGACCGTTTGGCCGCTCCGTGTTAACCGTGGCCGGCCGATAGGCGGTTCTCACCACCGTTCGTGTGGCTCCCGTGTCTAACAAGAAAGGCAGCTCAGCATTTGCAAGACGCAAGGTTATCATTGGCAGTTTTCGGAAAGCTAGCTCATGAGATACATACTGTCCAACTGGGGAAGCTAACAGCAAAGCAGAGTCTTCCTTGCAAATCAGTGTATTTGGTTGTGTCTGTGCATTCATACGACCTGATGTGGCAGCAGATGTGTCCAGGACCCCCTCCTCCTCCTCTCGTGTCGCCTGTCAGTCCGAACCCCGGTATGAGCCTCCCCGTGGGGCCCACTGGTTGTGAGGTCCGTTGCTCCATCCTCGGCCTCTTCCGCGCCTTTGGTTGATGCCCTTGACGGAGTGGACAGTCTTCAGCCCAGTGACCGGGCTGGCCACATGTGAAGCAGCAGTCGTCACCCGGTTGGGGGCCGCTGGGCTGGGCGTGTTGTCACGGGTTCTGACATCGTGAACGGTCCCCGGGTCTGTCCTGTTGCACAGGTTAGTAGGGTGAAGGAAGCCGCTGCGGCACCATGGAGGAGAGAGAGAGAGGTGCGATGTTTGTCCTGAGCCTGCCTTGCCTTCTGTACTTCTTCCTTTTTCTGCATTTGATCGTGGGCATGATCAGCATGTCTCAGCAAGTCTTCCAGTCGTCTCTTTCCGTATCCTACGCAGTGTGTTTCTATGGCTTTCCTAACTCCGTCCTGCAGGCCGGCCAGGAAATGTTTGCAGAGGTGAGTTTCCCATTGGCCCCTCGCCGTGGACGGGGGAGAGAGAATTGGTGGCGGTTGGGGTGTTGGTGGTGGTGGTGGTGTCAGACGGGGTGTCGGTGGTGGTCCCAGGATCGGTCTCATGGCGCCGCGTTGTTGGACAGGTTGTTGGACGGACCCGGAGTCGTCAGAGGGGTGTCCCAGAGACATCGCTATGAGCTGCGGACATAAGGAAGACAAAAGGAGAGAGAGAGGCTGGCTGCCATGTGAGTATGGCGGAGGGGTGGATGTCAGAGATGGAATAGGAGAGGTGTGTGAGAACGGGTCTTCGGTTGATACGTGAGCTGTCGTATCTCTGTCTTTACCGAGTCGTCGCTGCACGTCACAGTCTTCTGTAGCCTTTTTCTTTCCCTACTTTCACACTCTTTCTCCCACATTCCCAAAATTCTTTCTTGCTCTGCCATATACTCTAACCATGTTGTAGGAATCTTTTTCCTTTCTAAGACCTTCGCTTTTCCCTTTTCCATGGACTGTCGGACTTTCATTAGTTTATTCTTGCTCAAAGTTCCTTCAACAGGAAACCCATGATCCTGCATCCAGTCTAAAACATATTTTACCGAGTCTTCACCATATTTCCTTATCACTCATTATCTGATAGATCGGACCCTCCATATTTATCGGGGGCAGTTTACTGCCCTTGTTTCCCTTTTATTTTCTTTTTTTCCCCTCAAAATTCACTTGATCCTTCCAAATGACCACTTCTATTAGTGCGAGACCGAGGGTGAACAGCCGCTTAATTGTCAGTGCACGACCTCATCTGGTTTCAATAGTACGCGTTTTAAATGATCATTTTATCCTTTAAAGAATTCTGCTTACCCGTGCGATGAATCTCCCAGGGTTTTGCTGAGGGATCTCAGCGACACCGAACAAACGGACCACCCGCCTCTCCCTTTCTTCTTCTCAAACCTGGTGAGGTTATTGGGAGATCGGTGACTATGTTCTTGTCCCGAGATGATCGGTCAGCCGGTTGTCCGTCTGGCGGGGCGACGTGAGATCCCGCTTCTGACACCAAATTGTTGTGGATTTCCTTTATCCTTTTAATGGGCTCTTGCCCCAGCAACCTCTGGGGAGAATAATCATCGGACAAATATTAAAGAAAACAGAGAATCTTTAATGCATCTGCAGATGGAGAGACATAAGGCCACACAGAGGTTTGTCTGTGAGGATATGCTCTGCCTCTGAGCTGGAGATAGTGGTTTTTTATAGAACAGTCCGTCGCGTCATACACTATGTTTCCTGCGTCAACTAAGGTGTAATCTTACAAAGGAATGAAGGAAACATCTACGTTAATCACGTTCTGTGCCTCGTGAGTGTCTGTACGCCTGTTGCACTTGTCTTTTGCTGTACCTGGCCGTTCCTGGGATGCGGCAACGGGGAGGCAAGCATAGTAACAGTTGCTATGTGGCCCCATGGAAGGTACGCATGAGAACAATGGTTATGTGTGTCTGCAGTGAGTGAGAAGTTTCATACACACAGACAAGTGGAAAACTACAGAGTACATACGGAGTGCATATGGAGAACATTTTGTACTCCACATACATCACCAACATCCTGCTCAGCTCTCCCCTTCTCAGCCTCCTCCTGCTCAGCTGCACCACTCTCCTCTCAGAGCCTCACCGCAGCCACATCGTGATGACATGACTGGTACGAATGACATTGCGAGGTACTTGGTGCGCCGAGAGCTTGTGAATTCCGGTCTCATCCAGTTCAACGAGCGCCCAGAAAATTATTGGGCATGGAAGTCATCTTTCTTCAACGCCATTGAAGGACTGAACTTAACTGCCAGCGAGGAGCTCGACCTCTTGACAAAGTCGTTAGGAAAAGAGTTCTCAGAGCACGTTACAAGGATTCGCTATGTGCACGTCGCCGACCCTGTAGTGGGCCTACAACATGTCTGGGAACGCCTAGAAGAGTGCTCCCCTGAAGTGATCGAGAGAGCGCTCTTCGAGAGGATAGAGAACTTTCCAAAAATCTCTCAGAAAGACCCCGTAAAGTTGAGGGAACTGGGAGACCTGCTGATGGAGTTAGACTCTGCTAAGTGTGAGGGCTACCTGCCGGGGCTCTCGTACCTGGACACCGCCAGGGGTGTCAACCCGATTGTTGAGAAGCTGCCACAGTCTACAAGAGAGGTGGATAACTAAGGGTTCCCAGTACAAAGAGCAGCACCATGCCCCCCCCCCATTCACCTTCTTCGCAGGCTTCCTCTGCAGCGAGGCACACAGAAGAAACGACCCCAGCTTTACTCTCCCTTCAGCTCCCTCGAAAACGTCCAACAAGTCCTCCACAGGGTTCTCAAAACATGAGCGATCAGAAAAGGTATCAAGACACGCCAAAAGGCATGTCTCCACCCACAAGACAGAGGTCTCAACAAACCGCTCAGCTTCTCAGTCACGCAGTTCGAGCAGCATGCCTGGCGACAAAGGGAAACAATGTCCCATCCATCAGAAGCGCCATCCTCTAAAGAAATGTCGGGGTTTTCGAAGCAAGTCTCTTGAGGAGCGCAAAGCCTTTCTGAAAGAGAATGATGCCTGCTACAGGTGTTGCTCCTCCACAACTCACTTGGCGAAGAACTGTAAGGCAACTTTGAAGTGCAGCGAATGTGAGAGCGATGACCACATAGCGGCGCTCCACCCTGGACCTCCTCCACGGGACAAAAAAGACAAGGACCCCACCTCAGAGCATGGCGGGGAGAGTGAAGAGGAGGCGCCTCCACCAGCAGTCACCTCTAAATGCACAGCACACCCAGACAGAGCTAGTAACGTCTACATCGTCCTGGACGACCAGAGCAACAGATCTCTGGCGAGGTCTGATTTCTTCTACCTCATCCAAATCAGAGGTTCAGACTCACCGTACACCCTGCGTTGCGTACATGTGCAGGAGTCACCGAGACATCTGGAAGAAGAGCCACAGGGTTCTTGGCGGAGTCGTTGGATGGAAAAAACAAGTGTGCTGCTTCCAACACTCATTGAGTGCAACCATATGCCTGACGATCGGTCAGAAATCCCGACCCCAGAAGCTGCACAGCACCACAGCCACCTGAAGTCCATCGCCGTGAACTTGACTTCTCCTCAGGGCTCCAAGCAGTGAAAAGAAAAATGGCATAAAATCAAGAGATTTTGAGAACCAAAGTTTGGCTGCGTCAGTAGTCACGTGACATACTGGATGGAAAAATAGTCTTTGGTTTTAAGTCAGTCAAATACATTGAACCAATGAGGCCCTGATTTCCATTGAATTAAAGTGATTTTAATACATATATAGACCCAAAATATCATAAATACAATTATATCGGGTCCAATCAAATAAAAAACACGCTTTAATTGAATGGCAGCATATGATCACTTTTTACTGTGTGGATGCAAACAGTGAAACTTATGTAACCCCTTTTTCACTGGCGGGTGAAGTAATACTTGGGGTAGTATTGGTCGAGGATCAATGACCACACCGGGTTATAGAACTCCGGTTTAATCGTGGCTCAGTAGGCAGACGTAATAACCATACGTGGTAGTGGTGTAACCATAATAACAGTCCGGGTAGTACATAACACCTAGTGTAGTTCCAGTGGATATACATGGCGTTATATCACTACAACCAGCTGCACTGATGTTTGCTCGGGAGCTACAGACGCCTGTGGATCTGGTCTTTGGCAAGCCGCCAAACCCACCAGTACGAGTGCCGCCGGGCCAGGACTATGTAGACGCACTACAGGACCGGATGGAGGCTCCTCATCAGCAGGCTCCAGAGAATATGGCTTCTGCAGGGGAAAGGCAGAAGAGAGCCTATGATGTACGTTGCCACCGCAAAGAGTACCAGCAGGGGGACAACGTATGGGTGTATAACCCACGGCGAACGAAGGGACGGTCCCCAAAGCTGAACAGCAACTGGGAGGGGCCCTGCCTCATCCTGAAGAGGATCTCAGAGGTCATCTATAGAGTGAAGCTCCACAGCCGCCCTCGGATAGTCATCGCCAAGATCGCCTCGCACCTTACTTAGTACAGACCAGGCTACCGGGGTCCAGGGAGGGGGTAAGGACACTGCTGGATCAAAGCCAACCTCCCTGGATGTCAGCAAGGAGCTACCATTAGAGCATCTTGTTTTGGGCCAGGGAGGGGGCGGGGACACTGGGTTTACAGAGCTGCCCTCCCTGGCCAGGAATGGAAACAGCGGTGATGTCGAAGTCGACGGTGGGGGCTCAGACCCAGCGGATGCAGAGCCGCCCCCGTCATCCATCAGCAGCCCGCGGCAAGGAGCAGCCCGGGATGGGAGAGGTGCTCGGCGGAAGAAACCCTCATGGTGGATGGACCCATCCACATGGGATTTGGGTTAGGCCAACGTGGGACGTTGGTCTTTCAAGGAAGGAGGCAGTGTGGCGAATTCAACTAGAGTGTTCCTGCTCCAAGTTCATTTGCATGTTACCCACGATGCAACTGAAATGTCGATGTTTTGGTTATGTTGTGGGCTATTGAACACGTTAAAAACGGGCATATCTGTTACAGATAGCGGGGATGCGGTGCAAGGTGATGGGGACGTTACGAGAGAAGTTGATTAGACAACATGCTATTTCCCACCATGAGGGTAAAGAGTAGGCAAATAGATAAGGTCGCTTCTGTGGCCAAGAAAAGGATCAAGCTGAGACCAAAACGAATTTGTGACTGTTATGACTAGCTTGGCTTGCGGTCATTAAAAGCTTGCTTGTTAACTCTGAAAGGTTTGCTGAGAAGTCCATTATTTGACCACGTCAAAATATCATCATGTTAATTTTATGTCAACCCATTTGGCCCCGTTACACTGGGAGGAGCCATTACATATGAAGCCCCTGCCCCCCCCCCCCCAAAAAAAACAAACAAAAACAAAACAAAAATAAAAAATGATGTCAGTCATTTATTTGCGACTGTTGTGCGGACTGTGTGTGTTGAGCAGCGACCCCCGGTACACCCTTGTTACAGTCGTTTTTGCTGACCCGGAGGTTGTACTGTCAAGCAAGCGCCACAAACAACGCGCGCGGACAGCCTGGACACGGCAGCACTGGCACATCCTACAAGATTAATAAAGTGTGAGTATTAATCATATACGTTTTGATGCAAGCTGTGCCTTGCCCCTTTAAGGAGAGGGCTTAGTGGGTATTGTGTGTGTGTGGGGGGGGTGATGTAGACGCAGCCGTGTGTGTGTGTGTGTGTCTGTGTATTTTCTGTTTGTAGCCGCAGCCGCGGAGACGCTAGTTTGCCGACAGATAGGAAGGTAGCCACCGTTACCAGTGATGATTTGTATGCATCACAGGGAGAGAGGGAGGGAGGGAGGGAGGGAGGGAGGCTGCCGTGTGTTAAATGGGACTGCAGTGCAGTGCAGTGGCCGGCCCGTTCTCCACTGCAGAGTTGGTCCGGACTCTTTATGAAGTTGTTACCAGCTACGAGCCAGGCTAAGCTAAATAGACTAGCGAGACACCCACCAGAGGCTTCCAACTACGGTTCGGAGCCGCGACGCTGGAGAGGTAACAGTACTAGACGTGCTGCTGCACTAGACGTTTTGTTGTTTTGTTGTGTTAAGTTACAAGTAAAGCTGAGCGTCGCTGTGTAAGTTAGCTTTTACCTAATCAACGTTAGCCAACTTGCTAAGTAGGCTGTTGCTCTGCGTGCGCGTTTTCATTTTTGGGGTAGCATGCGGCGATAGCTTTTGTTAAAAAGCATGCTAATTTGCCCTGGGAATCAGTGGAGGCTGATGGAAGTGCCCCATTTGTATCTTAACTGTCATCTTCTTCTCTCTATAGACACTGTGGGACTTGAGCAGGACCCAAACAGACCTCACCTACGATGCAGTCCCAGGTAGACCAGTATAGTATGGTCTATAATAGCAGATCATGATCCAGCTCAAGGTTATTGTAGTTCACTAAAACTGAACTAAAACCAGGTGTGAAAAGAGAAGAAAAAAAAAACATTTCAGTTCACTGAAATAAAAATAAAACTTGACTTTAGAGGAGCAAGAAGTTGAAGCGAGTGAAGGCAGAGCCGAAGATCAAATGGTGGAAGTTGAAGAAGGAAAACTGTTGTGTGGAGTTCAGGCAGGGGTTAAGACAGGCACTGGGTGGATAGTGGAGAGTTGCCGGACGGCTGGGCAACCACTGCAGAAATAGTGAGGGAGACAGCTAGGAAGGTACTTGGTGTGTCGGCAGGACAGAGGAAGGAAGACAAGGAGACTTGGTGGTGGAGTGAGGAAGTACAGCAAAGTATACAGAAGAAGAGGTTGGCAAAGAAGAAATGGGATAGTCAGAGAGATGAAGAAAGTAGACAGGAGTACAAGGAGACACAGCTTAAAGCTAAGAGAGGTGGCAAAGGCAAAAGGCGTATGGTGAGTTGTATGACAGGTTAGACACTAAGGAAGGAGAAAAGGACTTGTACCGATTGGCTAGACAGAGGGACCGAGCTGCAAAGGATGTGCAGCAGCTTAGGGTGATGAAGGATAGAGATGGAAATGTGCTGACGAGCGAAGAGAGTGTGCTGAGAAGGTGGAAGGAGTACATTGGGGGGCTGATGAATGAAGAAAATGAGAGAGAGAGAGCAGGTTGGAGGATGTGGGGATAGTGAATCAGGAAGTGCAGTGGATTAGCAAGGAGGACGTGAGGGCAGCTATGAAGAGGATGAAGAGTGGCAAGGCAGCTGGTCCTGATGACATACCTGTGGAGGCATGGAGATGTTTAGGAGAGATGGCAGTGGGGTTTTTAACTAGATTGTTTAACTCAATCTTGGAAAGGGAGAGGATGCCTGAGGAGTGGAGAAGAAGCATACCGGTACCGATTTTCAAGAACCAGGGCGATGTGCAGAACTGTAGCAACTACAGAGGTATAAAGTTGATCAGCCACAGCATGAAGATTTGGGAAAGAGTAATCGAAGCTAGGTTAAGAGGAGGAGAGGTGACGATTAGCGAGCGGCAGTATGGTTTCATGCCACGAAATAGCACCACAGATGCGATGTTTGCTTTGAGAGTGTTGGTGGAGAAGTATAGAGAAGGCCAGAAGGAGCTACATTGTGTCTTTGTAGATTTAGAGAACGCATAAGCCAGGGTGCCGAGAGAGGAGATGTGGTATTGTATGAGGAAGCCGGGAGTTGCCGAGAAGTATGTAGGAGTGGTGCAGGATATGCACGTGGAAGTGTGACAGTGGCGAGGTGACAGATGGGTTCAAGGTGGAGGTGGGATTTACATCAAGGATCGGCTCTGAGCCCCTTCTTGTTTGCAATGGTGATGGACAGGTTGACGGATGAGATCAGGCAGGAGTCTCCATGGACGATGATGTTCGCGGATGACATTGTGATCTGTAGCGAGAGTAGGGTGCAGGTGGAGGAGAGCCTGGAGATGTGGAGGTATGCACTGGAGAGAAGAGGAATGAAAGTCAGTAGGAGCAAGATGGAATACCTGTGTGTGAAAGAGAGGGAAGACAGTGGAATGGTCAGGAGTGGAGGTGACGAAGGCATATGACTTTAAATACTTGGGGTCAACAGTCCAAAGTAACGGGGAGTGCAGGAGAGAGGTGAAGAAGAGAGTGCAGGTAGGGCAGAGAAGAGTGTCAGGAGTGATTTGCGACAGAAGGGTGCCAGCAAGAGTTAAAGGGAAGGTTTACAAGATGGTTGTGAGACCAGCTACGTTGTATGGTTTGGAGACAGTGGCACTGACGAAAAGACAGCAGGAGGCGGAGCTGGAGGTGGCAGAGTTGAAGACGCTAAGGTTTTCACTGGGAGTGACGAAGAAGCACAGGATTAGGCACGATTATATTAGAGGGACCGCTCAAGTTGGACGGTTTGGAGACAAAGCAAGAGAGGCAAGATTGAGATGGCTTGGACATGTGTGGAGGAGAGATGCTGAGTATATTGGGAGAAGGATGCCGATTATGGAGCTGCCAGGGAAGAGAAGAAGAGGAAGGCCAAAGAGGAGGTTTATGGATGTGGTGAGGGAAGACATGCAGGTGGCTGGTGTGACAGAGGAAGACGCAGAAGACAGGAAGAAATGGAAACGGATGATCCGCTGTGGCGACCCCTAACGGGAGCAGCCGAAAGTAGTAGATCTATGTCATATGTACATTATTTACAATTAGTTCATAAGTCATTCATAATTCATGTGTGATTTCGTCATTCCTAGGTTATGTGCCGCTATTTACATGCAGTTATGTAGCCTACAATTATTATTTACATGCAGTCATGTGCAGTTATTTACATATGTTATGTAGTTATGTCATAGACATGTGATAACATTTTATAATTTATGCAATGTTTATTGAAACATTCTTTCTCTGTATTGCCCCCCTATACAGTTTTACAAAAAGGTTTGAATTCTCAAAGTTCTTCAGTAAAGTTCCTCAACTTGGACTGGGACTCTGTATTTCTTTGGGATTCTTCATGTTGGCTATCTGTCCGCCTGTCTATACATGGACACAAATACGTAGGACAGAATAGGCGGTCTTCTCGTTCCCCCCCGCCATTTAAAGAAAAAAAAATTGTGTGTCTTTTTCTATCTTATCCCTCAAGGGTTAAAACCTCAACTAGGGCTTCTTGTTACCTTTCCAGGGTTCAAGTCACAACTAGGGTTACCTGGCAGAATTCGGGTTTAAGGTTAAGATTGGGGTTAAGCCAGGGGAAAGGGTACCCCCCATCCGGCCACTCGTCAGGCGCTGGCATAATAGGTGTACGTTATGTACAGTAGATTTGATGATTGTATGACCGCCTGGCCAGCAGGTGGAGCCATGGAGGCACCAATCTCAGTAATATGAGGCGCATAGATGACGTCATCATGCAGCGCAGGCGATTCTGAACGGTGGAAATAAACGAAGCACATGGTTGCATGGAGTTGAGCTCCCGAAAAATACAAGAGTTAATTAAATGCGATAAAGTGGAAACGGTTAATTTAAATGCGATAAAGTGGAAACGTTGTAGAACCAGCATCATCACAGCTCAGTACTGCACGTGTACAGCACGTGTACAGCCAGTGTATGGTCCCACAGCTGTGGTCAGCATCACGTCATTCAGCACGCTGTTGTTCAGCAAGCTGTGTGTACAGCTAGCCGTGTATCAGTCAACCAAACGACCAGCTTATGTTAGCTCATGTACAGTTTGGAAACAGCTAATGTTATCTTGTGTACAGGAGGAAATACATTGTCAACGAACATTTGTGTCATCTCGTCATTTATGGGTGGCGTTCACAACGCCGCTAAATCTCAACAATTGCGACAGATAGTAAATCTGTGTCAGTCCAAACGTTTGTAGTTCAAACGTTTACAATAGGTTAGAAATTTAAATCTGCATTCCCAAATAAATTGGAATTAACCTTGTACACTGTCAGTCAAACAAGATGTTTAGATGGCGGCCACAGTCCCCCACCAACGAAAGTCGCGCGACGTTTCGGTTTTATGGAACCTTCTTCAGGCGAGGGCTTAGACTTTTCACGACCGGGCGGCATCTCGGTGGCCTTCTAAGGCTCGTAAAAATCAAATTAACAATCGAAAAAATAGCCAACATTAATCCAACTCACCGAACAGCGGGCGACGTAGCTCTGTGCCCGACTCCGACGAAAAGAGAGAATGAGGCTCCGCCTCTAAATATATACTGGGAAATATGACACCACTTCCGGTAGATGACAAGCTCTCCGGAAAAGGCGGCCCCCCACGCCGTTGTCACGGGAAACATGACGCGACATCCGGCAAACGAGCGCCCTCCCCATAGACGGAAAAAAACAGAAAGGGGGAGAAAAAAAGAAAAAAGGGGACAGGGTTATTTTTCCAGAGACGGGTTAGGGTTATAGGACCGTGTGTCCGAGGAAAGTGACGTGTTGTTGACAAAATTGGAGTTTGGAGAGACTAGCTTGGTGACCTTCTTGTGCCAGATGGCGTAAGAGAGAGACCGAGTCACGGCTGCACTGCGTTGTGGTGGGGGCACAAAGCAGGAGGTCGTCGACGTACTGCCATAGGGTTGAGCCGCGCGTCAGCGTAAGTGTGCTAAGGCTGTCTCGAAGCGCCCCGTTGTAGATCGTGGGGCTTTCACAATAGCCCTGACACAGCCTTGTCCATGTGTAAGGCCGACCGTCAAATAGGAACGCAAACCAAAACAGGGACGCTGAAGAAAGCGTTGGCAAGGTCCACAACGGTAAACCGCCGTGCAGAAGGGGGAACCTGAGACATAAGGGTGTAGGGATTGGGGACGCAGGGCGTGCGGGCCCTGACAGCTGCATTTACTGCCTGAAGGTCTTGAACGAACCTCCATTCAGTGGGCGTATCTTCTTCACGGGGAAGATGGGAGTGGAAACCGGGGAGGTGGGCCAAGGGACAATTATGCCCTTGACACGCAAGGCATTGAATACAGGGCAGATGCCATTAACCGCTTCCGGTTTCAAAGGGTACTGAGGTTGGTGGGGACGGAAGTCGGATTTCGGGGTAATGATGACGGGCTCACAATTACGTATGAGACCTACATCCTATTTCCCGTCAGCCCAAAGATGGGAGGGGATGTTGTGAAGCTGCGGAGCAAGTGCAGTGTGTGTGTGTGTGCCAGTGTATGGGCCTCAGTCACTGACGGTGAGGGGGCGGACAGAGCCAACATTCGTGACGTCACCGCAACGGTGGCGCTGACGTCTACCCGGTATAATTTTAGTGAGGGGGACCAGTCGCGTGAAGAGTCGGCGGGAAGCCAATCTGACGCCAGAGAAGCTTGTCGCGCGAGTGGACCCGTATCTGTCCACTGGGAACCCCGTGGTTTTACCAAGGAGACGTGCGGGACCGGCTCATCAACCGAAAACAACGCAGTTTGGTCGTTGTCTAATGTACACGTGACATGAGCGGTGCAGTGTAGGTTGTCCGCTGTCATGTAGGTCAATGCGTCCCCTGTTGTGGTATGTGAGCAAGGGAGCAGAGCCACTGTGTGTATTGGGAGGCGGTAGGAGCCCACATGTAGACCCGTAGAGGGAGGGCGGGGTTATGTGTATGCAAAAAAATATTCGCTGCTGGTAACGAAGTGATGTACAGCCCTGATGAGGTGGAAACAACAGAGATGCCCAGTTGGATCATGCCATCTCCATCCAGCAAATTAAATGGGCAGTTATCAGAAATTAAAACAGGCAATTTTGTTGATGAGCTGTCATCCAGGCAAACAAGCACACAGGAACGGATAATGGCTCCGTGACACACCTACCACTCGCAACAGTGGAGAGGACCGTTTGGCCGCTCCGTGTTAACCGTGGCCGGCCGATAGGCGGTTCTCACCACCGTTCGTGTGGCTCCCGTGTCTAACAAGAAAGGCAGCTCAGCATTTGCAAGACGCAAGGTTATCATTGGCAGTTTTCGGAAAGCTAGCTCATGAGATACATACTGTCCAACTGGGGAAGCTAACAGCAAAGCAGAGTCTTCATTGCAAATCAGTGTATTTGGTTGTGTCTGTGCATTCATACGACCTGATGTGGCAGCAGATGTGTCCAGGACCCCCACCTCCTCCTCCCGTGTCGCCTGTCAGTCCGAACCCCGGTATGAGCCTCCCCGTGGGGCCCACTGGTTGTGAGGTCCGTTGTTCCATCCTCGGCCTCTTCCGCGCCTTTGGTTGATGCCCTTGACGGAGTGGACAGTCTTCAGCCCAGTGACCGGGCTTGCCACATGTGAAGCAGCAGTCGTCACCCGGTTGGGGGCCGCTGGGCTGGGCGTGTTGTCACGGGTTCTGACATCGTGAACGGTCCCCGGGTCTGTCCTGTTGCACAGGTTAGTAGGGTGAAGGAAGCCACTGCGGCACCATGGAGGAGAGAGAGAGAGGTGCGATGTTTGTCCTGAGCCTGCCTTGCCTTCTGTTCTTCTTCCTTTTTCTGCATTTGATCGTGGGCATGATCAGCATGTCTCAGCAAGTATTCCAGTCGTCTCTTTCCGTATCCTACGCAGTGTGTTTCTATGGCTTTCCTAACTCCGTCCTGCAGGCCGGTCAGGAAATGTTTGCAGAGGTGAGTGTTGTGGTTACACCGCCCCGACCTGCCTCCCCGGCACGTTCAAGCCACTCCCCCAGCTCGGACGTGCCGGAAACATCCGAGCGCTCGGCTCGCGCTCTGAGGAGACGAGCGCTGCACTGCACCAGGTGTTTGCCATCATCCATCAGGCACACCTGTGGCATTCAGGCAGCCTTCTACAAGAAGCCTCCCAGAACGTCTCTCTGTGCTTCGACCTACTGAACCCTGCGGTACAGTTCTGACAAGCCCTCCAGCGTTCCTTGCATTCTGTTTATTCCCCAGTGTCTTATCTTCGTGTCTCTGTTTCCTCCCAAGACTCTCCCTCCGCGATTTCCACGGCTCCCCGTGTCTCCCTCGTCCCCAGCGACCTTCACGTTTTCTCCCCGGACCTCTCCTGCGATCTCCCCCCTTGTCCCTCTATCTGTACCCCTCCCTTCGGACTCGACTTCCCGGATCTCGGACCTGGACTTTCTCGGACAACCCCTCTTGGATCACGGACTGGACTTTCTTGCCAGGTACACGCACATTTTTTCAACACCTCCTGGTCATTTACATACCGCACCACACATAGGCTAAAAACACTCACACATAGTTATACAGGCAAACCACGGGACACCACACATAGTTTATTCACACATCCCACTAACAGAACGCCTTTTTCACCATACATTTCTCTCCCACAATAAAACCCCCCTTTGTAGATTTAGAAGTCATCTCGTGTCTGTCTGTCTTGGGTTTCGCCATACGGGTCAGGTTCTGGTGCGCGAGCACAACAGAACATCGGAGCCATTATGGACCCAGGCAAACCCAAGGAGCGGACGGTCCCTGTGACGCCCCAGAGCCCCGTCCCCCTAGAGGCAGTAGTAAGAAGTCACAGTTGCCAACTTGCCTCTCTCCGCTCAGAGCTTACTACTGCCTTCACCCGTGTCACCGGAGAGGTCAGCGATCTTCAGTCCGGCTCCCAGGCCGCGACGAGCGCGTTAGATGCCCTCACCGCGCAGATCGCTGCACTCTCCACAGCGGTCTCCAGGATGAGTGACCACCCTGCCCTGGCCTCGGTCTCTGCCCCCAGCTCGGCCTTCGGTTTCCCCGTTCCTGGTCCCGACGTTCCCCCTCCTCCGAGTCAACCCCCACTGGACCCCCGGTGCGAGCCTAACCTCCCCTGCCCGAAGGCCTTCGGTGGGGAGTTCGAGCTGTGCAGGGGTTTCCTTGGTCAGTGTGAGCTCCTGTTCAAACACCAGCCAGCCAGGTATAGGACAGGAGAGACCAAGGTAGCCCTTGTCATGTCCCTCCTCACCGGCAAAGCCCTCAGCTGGGCCATAGCGGCGGTAGGCCATACCGAGCAGCTCGCCTCGGACTATTGTGCCTTCCGCCGCGAGTTCAATCTGGTGTTCGACCACCCAGCTGACGGGCAGGACGCTGCCGGCCGCCTCCATTCCATCCAACAGGGAGCCAGGTCGGTGGCAGATTATTCCTTGGAGGTAAGGATACTCGCGGCAGACAGTGGGTGGGATGACACTGCGCTCAAGAGCGCGTACAGGAGGGGGCTGAGCGACCCCATCAAAGATCTCATCGTTCGGGACCGCCCTGCCTCCTTCAACGAGCTCGTCACCCTCGCCCTCCAGATGGACGAACGGCTGCGGGAGCGGCGCCAGGAACGCGCCCCGCGCGCTGGCCCCTCCCATAGACCAACCCCCGTCCGTTCTACCGGTGCCTTCCCTGGGTCAGCGTCCCGTGGGCTCTCTCCACCCTCACACTCCCCCTCGCAACCCTGGGTGGCTTCTGGATCCAGGCCGGAGGAGGAGCCCATGCAGTTGGGTCGGTCACGGCTCCCGCTGGAGGTTAGGGAGCAGAGGATGAGTGGCCACCTCTGCCTCTACTGCGGGAGGTCGGGCCACTACATCAAGGCCTGCCCGACTCACCCAAAAAGACCCGGCTCACTAGTGAGGGGTGTCCTAGTGAGCCTGACGACCCTTCCTCAGCCCCAGGGTTCACATTAATTTAGAACATGCAACTTATTTGGTGATATTTCTGAATTAAGTTTACTGCCCATCTTTCTCCCTCACCCCACATTCCCTCCATTCCCTCCCCCCTCCATTCCCCCCCTCCATTCCTCCCTCCATTCCCCCCTCCATTCCCCCCTCCCTCCATTCCCTCCCCCCTCCATTCCCCCCTCCATTTCCCCCTCTATCCCCCCCTCCACTCCCTCCCCCCTCCATCCCCCCTCCATTCCCTCCCCCTCCCTCCCCCCTCCCTCTCCCCCTCCATTCCCTCCCCCCTCCATTCCCCCCTCCATTCCCTCCCCCCTCCATCCCCCCCTCCATTCCCTCCCTCCATCCCCCCTCCATTCCCCCCCTCCATCCCCCCCTCCATTCCCTCCCCCCTCCATTCCCCCCCTCCATTCCCCCCTCCATTCCTCCCTCCATTCCCCCCTCCATTCCTCCCTCCATTCCCTCCCCCCTCCATTCCCCCCTCCATTCCCTCCCCCCTCCATCCCCCCCTCCATCCCTCCCTCCATTCCCTCCCCCCTCCATCCCCCCCTCCATTCCCTCCCCCCTCTATTCCTCCCTCCATTCCCTCCTCCTTCCATTCCCCCCTCCATTCCTCCCTCCATTCCCTCCCCCCTCCATCCCCCCCTCCATTCCTCCCTCCATCCCCCCCTCCATTCCCCCCTCCATTCCCCCCCTCCATTCCCCCC
Source organism: Lampris incognitus (assembly GCF_029633865.1). NCBI lineage: Eukaryota > Metazoa > Chordata > Actinopteri > Lampriformes > Lampridae > Lampris > Lampris incognitus. Next base: position 64,263 of record NW_026611171.1, on the reverse strand, counting down.
TCCATCCCCCCCTCCATTTCCTCCCCCCTCTATTCCCCCCTCCATTCCCTCCTCCTTCCATTCCCCCCTCCATTCCCCCCTCCATTCCTCCCTGCATCCCCCCCCCATTCCCTCCCCCCTCCATCCCCCCCTCCATTCCTCCCTCCATCCCCCCCTCCATTCCCCCCTCCATTCCCCCCTCCATCCACCCCTCCATTCCCTCCCCCCTCCATCCCCCCCTCCATCCCCCCTCCATTCCCCCCCTCCATTACCCCCTCCATCACCCCCCTCCATTCCCCCCCTTCATTCCTCCCTCCATCCCCCCCTCCATTCCCCCCTCCATCCCTCCCTCCATTCCCTCCCCCCTCCATTCCCCCTCCATTCCCTCCCCCCTCCATCCCCCCCTCCATCCCTCCCTCCATTCCCTCCCCCCTCCATCCCCCCCTCCATTCCCTCCCCCCTCTATTCCCCCCTCCATTCCCTCCTCCTTCCATTCCCCCCTCCATTCCCCCCTCCATTCCTCCCTCCATCCCCCCCTCCATCCCCCCCTCCATTCCCCCCTCCATTCCCCCTTCCATTCCTCCCTCCATCCCCCCTCCATTCCCCCCTCCATTCCCTCCTGGATTTGACGAAAAGAAGCCGTATGAAAACTGGACAAATTAAGTGGAAATATGGAGACGGGTGACGAACTTGGACAAGAAAAAGCAAGCGTTGGCTGTGGCTCTATCGTTGACAGGTAGAGCGAGGGATACTGCTTTAGGAATAAATGTGGATGATCTAAATAAGGATGATGGAATGACCACTTTGATTGGGGAACTTGACAAGATTTTTTTGAGAGAAGAGAAGGAACGGGCTTACGAAGCCTATTCTGAGTTTGATCGAATATCGAGGGAAAATGGCGTCTCGATGGTGGACTTTATTGTTGATTTTGAACAGAAATACAACAGGATCTGTAAATTCGAGATGGTTCTGCCCGACGCTGTTTTGGCGTTTAAACTACTGGATACAGCAAGTCTTGATGTGAAAGACAAGCAACTGGCATTGACTGCATGTGGTAAGCACACTTTTGATTATATGAAGTCAGCACTGAAACGCATATTCGGAGAAAAACATGAGCAGAAGGCGGGAGCCATTAACGTGAGTCAGGATGCAGCCTACTACACAGATCAAAGAAAACCGCACCCACGAACCCAAAGTGTGCAAGCTAGAGGACCACTCGCAGGCACAAATCCACTTGCCAAGTACGGAAGACGAACAAAGTGTGGGATTTGTCAAAGCACATTCCACTGGGTGAAAGATTGCCCACATAAGAAAGAACACGTAAAGATAACAGAAGAAAATAAATGCACAGAAGAACCTGATGAGTGTAATATAACGCTGTTTTCTAAGGAATCGGATACGGAAATATTCATGGTTGAGGCTCTGGGATCAGCTGTCATTGACACGGCATGCACAAGGACTGTCTGTGGTGAAAAATGGCTGAATAACTATGTAGGGGGACTAAATGAGAAAGAAGTACAGAAAATAGTTAACACAGAGAGTAGCAAGCCTTTCAAGTTTGGGGATGGGCGAGTTGTACATTCGACAAAAAAGGTCAAGATACCAGCCAAGATAGGAGAAACAAAATGCTGTAGACACAGAAGTGGTCCCATCTGACATCCCTTTACTGCTGAGTAAAACGTCGCTAAAGAGAGCAGGAGCTGTGCTGAACTTGGAGAACGATACAGCAATAATGTTTCGGCAACCGATAGCTCTGAAGATGACCTCCTTAGGATACTACTGTCTGAACATAATGGATAATGAGTCACCATGCGATACATATGAGAATGTGGTCCTGGCCATCACAGAGAATATGACTAAGGAACAAAAACACAAAGCTTTACTGAAACTTCACAAGCAATTCGGACATGCATCAGTTGACAAACTGAAGAAGCTGCTGATAAGTGCTGGAAACTCTGATAACGAGAGCACTGCTATTCTAGAGGAGATAGTAGGAAAATGTGAGATTTGTCTTAAGTACAGCAAGCCTAAGCCTAAGCCCAAGCCTGCTGTTGGGTCTGCCCATGGCCTCCCGATACAATGAGACTGTGGCAGTAGATTTACATGAGCTAGAACCGAATGTGTGGTACCTGCACATTATCGATCACTTCACACGCTTCAGTGCGGGTGGCATTGTGACCTCAAAGAAACCAAGTGTGATAGTGAAATGCTTTGGACATTCCTGGATCAGTGTCCATGGTCCACCGGAGCGTCTCTTCAGCGACAACGGTGGCGAGTTCAACAACGAGGAAATAAGAGACATGGCAGAGAACTTCAACATCGAGATAAAGACGACTGCTGGCTATAGTCCATGGAGCAATGGCTTGCTGGAACGCCATAACCAAATGCTCAGAGATAATACTGAAGGTAAAACTTGACAACGGAGTTGACTGGAAAACTGCACTGGATTGGGCACTCATGGCAAAGAACACAGTGCAGAACGTACATGGCTTCAGCCCACATCAGCTGGTGTTTGGACAGAATCCGAACCTTCCCTCTGTGTTAGTGGATCAGCCACCTGCTTTGGAGGGAACTACTATGAGTGCATGGGTGGGACAGCACATAACAGCATTACATGCAGTAAGGAAAGCTTTCATAGAGGCAGAGTGCTCAGAGAGAATCAGAAGAGCTCTACGAAAGCAACTTCGTCAAACAGATGAGAAGTATGAAACTGGGGACAAGGTGTTCTACAAAAGGACAGACTGTGTTGAGTGGAAAGGTCCTGGAGTCGTGATACGACAAGATGGGGTGGTGATCTTTGTACACCATGGTGGGACCTATGTCAGGGTTCATCATTCTAGGTTGCAGAAGGTTGATAAGAGTGAAGTAGGTGCTAGTGAGGGTCTAGAGCACCCTGGGGAGAATGTTACTGAGGGCAATATGAAAGTACCTGTTACTGATAGTGATGTGGATGTTGATAACAATGACAGTGGGAACATACCTGGTACTGATTGTGACATAGATGTTGATATGAACAATGACGGTGAGGCTGGGGGTGTTACAGACAATGATACAGATGTCACTGAGGGTAACAATCATAAGGATAATCAACAGACAGGCATAAGGGTAGCAGCCTCCCTAGGGCTGAAAACAGGTCAAACAATCAGCTTTGTGGATAATGTAACAGATGCGTCTCACAGAGCTAAAGTGATGGGACGAGCAGGAAAGGCTACAGGAAATAACAGAAACTGGTACTGCCTACAGTACTTAGAACTATCTGACATCGCTGGTACTATGGGGTCAGCTGATCTTACTAAGGTAGACAATCTTCAGGTTAATCCACTGGATAGTGTAGAACTATGCTCGGATATGCAGGAAAATGATGTATTAGTCACAGGTGGTGTTTCATTTGATAAGGCTAAACTAGATGAAATAAGTAGCTGGAAGAATGATGGGGTGTTTGAGAAGGTAAAAGATATGGGTCAAAGGCATGTGTCCACTAGACGGGTGTGCACACTGAAAGAAACCCCTGATGGTGTAATACCCAAAGCGCGTCTTGTGGCTAGAGGTTTTGAAGAATTCAACACTAAAGATCTATAGAAGGACTCACCTACATGCTCATCAGAGTCCCTCAGACTACTCATGTCAGGTCTATGTCAGAATAAGTGGCATCAAATAACTTATCCAGAACAAAAGGATTCATCGTATTCTGTGGTCAGCTACAAAAGAACAGCTGGCAGACTGTCTGACCAAAAAGGGAGCCTCTTCCCTGGTATTACTTAAGGCACTGAATAATGGACAATGGAAGCTAGATGACTGAGTCTGACTGTTGATAACTGAGCATGAGCTCATTAAAAATTAATAATTAAAAATTATTGTTGCATACATTGATGCAACTGAGTTGCAACCTGTTGTTGTTTCTACTTGTTTCTGTTCTGTGTAAATGTGTATGAGTTGTCTGTTGTCAGCATATACATTAAGTTTTGCTAATGTTGTCACTTATTGCAAAGCAGTCCCTTCTCCCATGGTTTTATTCATGATGTCATCAGCGATTAGTCAATGTCGACTTGACTTTCATCACAAAACAGCTAACTTCAAAAACTCTTAAGTCATACAACCCCTAACACACACACAAAGTTGCACACACAAACATGCCCGTCCATCCATCCATCCTTTCCCCCACCTACCTTAGCGTCATGCTCCTGCAGGTGTGTTCCACTGGCGTGCAGGTAGTTAAAGAGGTCCTCAGAGGGCAGTGGTCTCTCCAGCATCAGGATCAACTCTTGCTCCACTTCAAACCTTTCATGCAGGGTCACTGCTGCACTCTTCCCCATCACTCCTGGGTGACCTGCAAGCAGCAGAAGCCCCAGTTCCAGGGGAAACCCAAACTTTTACCCATCTCGAGTCTGACAGAGACAAAGAGTTACAATGAGGTTGCTGAGAACCGCCTCAGGTTAAGGATTTTAACAAAAACCCAAGTCAACTTACCTTTATAAGGATTAATTAAAGAACAATGAGAGATAGAGATGTTTTGATTTTAACTATGCAGTTAATGCACTGGGCACTACTGCTTCTGATAAAAAACTAAAAAGTTTCAAAAGATACTGACATTTCAAGAGCTTTTGGGGACAAAAACAATGTCACCATTGTGAAGGTGTCCACCTTTTCTTTGGGAATTTGTAAGGCCACCTTCAGGACAGACACACACAACACCTGTAGTTAAATTATATGCTTTACACTTCTGGTCAAATCTGAATGTCCGACACCTTTTATAAGAGAACACAAGCCGTTTTCTGTACAATCGCTACGTATTTCGTATGCGTAAGGTCACCGAATGTTTGTAATACTCCCACGTGTATTACAAAAAGACTTGAAATGGGCCATTTGAGACTACTGACATTATGTAGACCAGTGACAGACCTTAGTCGGTATGCAGATATTGGATCGTCGACAGCAGAATGGTCACCAGAAACTACAAAGTTATTTTCCTGCAGCTGCACTGCTTTCACACTGCCCAAAAAAACCCGCTAACATGCGCCAATTTACACTGACCAAAGGCGGACATGAGCGGGGTTTTGCCAGTGTGAAAGCAGTAACATGTCCATTTACATTACTGCCACGTGGTAATTAATCAGAGCCTCTGAATAGCACAAAGCCTTTGCATACCAACACGGCCGAATGGGTCTCCATGTTAACTGTTCCAATAGATTTGATCATTCTTCCAACGCATGCCAGGCTAACCACATGCATACAAACCGCTTGTCACTCAACAAGTCAAACAGACTGACGAATGGATGACGTTGCTGACTAGTGAGCCGCTATTGCAGCAGTGTCGTCAACCAGCACTTGCCCCCATCAGCGTTACCGTTGGCCTAACATGACATTTAACATCCTGGGACTTCACAACTATATTATTCATAACTGCCTGGTTTACTACTAACAAAAGACGTGGGATGAGTATTAATCTTAACAATACGACTGGCTATTTCTCGCAAATTCACTGATTACACTGCGGCCGTAACCACGTGACACGTTTTCCTGCGTAGTGGCTGCTTAGCTCGCTCACATACTCAAAACTCTGCGGCCTGCGTCTTTTCCAAACACGAGGCGAAACAAAGAACAGCTCAACACCACATTAGCCAACATCTTACACAATGTGTTAATTACCTCGTCTACTGTATCTGTGGCGAACAAATCCATATTGTACGCGGTCAAAATATGCTTAGTTTCTTTCGTTCGTAAAACGCGCTTACCGAAATAGAAGCCATTTTGTAGATGGTCCCAGGCACGTTCGCAAGCCCCCCCCCCCCCCACACACACACACACACACACACACACACGGGACGTCATTTTAAAGGCCCAGTTGTCCTCCATATGGGAACAGGTCTGAATACAGCGGCATGTACAGTATGAGAGATATGAGCAAAAACGCCATGTCGACTCAAATGAACCGCTGGGTCTCAATGACACAGTAGCTCGCTCAACGGTAAAATGGCTGACGGAGCCTGTGTGGCACATAACGCGCGGAACATGGCGCCATGCTTGCAGGACAAAAGACAGGTTTTGACCAGTGTCTCTGGCCAGCCCCTCGCTCACAAACCTAACGTTACGTTTCCCAAGTTAAGTGGCGAAGACACGTTCAAGTCGGCGACATTAAAAAAAAACAGCCATTTTAGCTATCCACATACACACAAGTTGTCTTCACTCCAGTTGGTAACCCGTGTTAAGGCCGGCATTAGCTGCTAAGTAGGCGTTATAACCTGATATAAGAAAAAATATGTCCCACAGAATACCACACAAAACAGCTTGCATTGACTTATGTGCACATTACATTAAGTCGCAACGTTATTTCTCAATCAGCAATATTCGGAAACTTTACATCTGGATAAAAATAAAGTTACCTCCTGTCACGACCTCCTAACGAAACGCAGCGGACACGGGCTCGTCACAACATGGCGGCGATCAGGATAATGACCTCCCATCACCCCACGCGTGCGTCCCGCCCCTAAAGCGCCCGCCAATTATATTCAATTTTTAAAAACAGTATTTTATTTCAAATTGTTTATGTGATGAAAGAATACTGTTTCACTTCTTCGTTTTCACATCTAGGCAAATATTACGTGTTATATGGGTCCAAATTAAGTTACCTGAATCTGATCCATCCATTTCCCAAACCGCCTATCCTGCTCTGAGGTGGCGGGGATGCTGGAGCCTATCCCAGCAGTCACTCTGACCTTTCAGGCTAAACACGATTTCATTTAAATTCCATTTAGCTGCAGTTAATTGCGATTACATGCGCTTGACCCATGCCAAACTCGGAATGACACAACTGAATCAGGTGTGTATATATACACTCACTGGCCACTTTATTAGGTACACCTTGCTAGTACCGGGTTGGACCCCCTTTTGCCTTCAGAACTGCCTTAATCCTTCGTGGCATAGATTCAACAAGGTACCGGAAACATTCCTCAGAGAGTTTGGTCCATATTGTCATGATAGCATCACGCAGTTGCTGCAGATTTGTCGGCTGCACATCCATGATGCGACTCTCCCGGTCCACCACACCCCAAAGGTGCTCTATTGGATTGAGATCTGGTGACTGTGGAGGCCATTTGAGTACAGTGAACTCATTGTCATGTTCAAGAAACCAGTCTGAGATGATTCGAGCTTTATGACATGGCGCGTTATCCTGCTGGAAGTAGCCATCAGAAGATGGGAACACTGTGGTCATAAAGGGATGGACATGGTCAGCAACAATACTCAGGTAGGCTGTGGCGTTGACACGATGCTCAATTGGTACTAAGGGGCCCAAAGTGTGCCAAGAAAATATCCCCCACACCAATTACACCACCACCACCAGCCTGAAGCGTTGATACAAGGCAGGATGGATCCATGCTTTCATGTTGTTGACGCCAAATTCTGACCCTACCATCCGAATGTCGCAGCAGAAATTGAGACTCATCAGACCAGGCAACGTTTTTCCAATATTCTATTGTCCAATTTTGATGAGCCTGTGCGAATTGTAGCCTCAGTTTCCTGTTCCTAGCTGACGGGAGTGGCACCCGGTGTGGTCTTCTGCTGCTGTAGCCCATCTGCCTCAAGGTTCGACGTGTTGTGCGTTCAGAGATGCTCTTCTGCATACCTCGGTTGTAATGAGTGGTTATTTGAGTTACTGTTGCCTTTCTATCAGCTCGAACCAGTCTGGCCATTCTCCTCTGACCTCTGGCATCAACAAGGCATTTTTGCCCACAGAACTGCCGCTCACTGGATATTTTCTCTTTTTCGGACCAGTCTCTGTAAACCCTAGAGATGGTTGTGCGTGAAAATCCCAGTAGATCAGCAGTTTCTGAAATACTCAGACCAGCCCGTCTGGCACCAACAACCATGCCACGTTCAAAGTCACTTAAATCACCTTTCTTCCCCATTCTGATGCTCGGTTTAAACTGCAGCAGATTGACTTGACCATGTCTACATGCCTAAATGCATTGAGTTGCATTGAGTTGCTGCCATGTGATTGGCTGATTAGAAATTTGCATTAATGAGCAGCTGGACAGGTGTGCCTAATAAGGTGGCCGGTGAGTGTATATTGTAGCGAATTCGGGGGTCAACGCAACCACAGGAACTGCCGCGGCCGGGAAGCGAACCCGTATCGCCCGCACCGCAGGAGACATCGCTAACCGCTAGACTACAGGGTCAGACCCGCGAGCCAGCGGCCAGCGTGTCTTCTTATCCATGCACGTTACAATATTCTGATTTTGGGTGGTGATGGATGAGACGCCAGTCAAAGCAGAAAAAATATTTTAAAGTTGAGACTTAACATTTCTGTGTGGTTCACACTTTACAGAACATGTGAGGGCCAGTTAATATAAGATGTCGGCCCACAGTCGGCCCACGTGTTATGCACCATTACAGTGCCACCATTGCCAGACTTGGCCCGCCTTCGGTGAAAACACCACTTGTCGATGGTTTAAGGGCACATTTCGGCCAGAGTCGTCAGCTATGTGGGAGGTGATTCTGGATGTATTCAAGAGCTTTTGTGGATTAAAGTGTTGTTGAAGTGTGATCATTATAGAATAATTCATAACCCAAACCGCTCATCCTGCTGTCAGGGTCGCGGGGATACTGGAGTCTATCCCAGCTGTCATTGGGCGGCAGGCAGGGAGACACCCTGGACATGCCGCCATGCCATCATAGGGCAGGAATATTAGTCTAACTGTTCTAATATCAGCTGTTCCACCATGGTTACTACCTCAACCAGCAGTAGATTTCTCTATATTGGATGGTTTACACTCAAAAAGAAACACGGTCAATGTGCAGGCTTATGTGGACACTGTTATAAATAAAATATATGAACACTATTTACGTTAATACTAATTAGGATATTGTAATATATCCATACTCCCGCTAAGAGGCGCTGCTGTTTTCAGGAGTTTCCGGGCTGTGGAGTTCTCTCATGGATGTATTAAAGTATTATAGTTCTACTATAATACTTCCTTGGGTTCTCTTTTTTTTTTGTGAAGATTTTTTTTTAACAATTTCAAACTTACAAACAACATGGCAATAACATTTCCATGTTCGCACAATAGGACCTGGTGCATACAAAGGAAAGATTGAAAAAAATAAAACAAACGAGAGGTTGAAATAACATCAATATAAAATACATAAAATTAAACAGGGCTAGGGCTTTTTGGTTAATTATATTCTTCTATTATACTAAAAAGTTTTACTGCATTTTTTATTTTCATGACTTTAAGGGCCTTTGTATAAGCAAGAAACTCTCTGCGAAATACACAAAAGTCAGGTTTCACTTTCACATATTTTGATTTGTGTTTATAACATTTCCCGAAAATAAGAACGTCGTTGACTAAAAAGTCATCGTTGCTATTGTCCATGGCAAGTCAATAAACAATGTCCTTCCGAGAAAAGTTTTCCAGTTGGAAAACCCTTGGGTAAAGCCAGTCATGTATATCAAGCCATAAAGTTTCATAATTCACACATTGGAAAAATAAATGATCAGTCGTTTGAGCATCATCACAAAATACACAATTATTGGTTTCAATTCCAAATCGCTGTCGTAACAATTCACTGGCTGGATACACTACATTTAAAAATTTAAAATGGATTTCCTTTGCTTTGGGATTTATGGGGAATTTAAGATATTTAGTTAGTAACATGTGAATAGTTCTTTGAGTAGACTTGTGAAATTGAGTTTCTGTAAGATACTATAGAGTTTGAAATGTTATTAAACATATTTATAATTGTTTTATTTGGGAATCTGACTTCATTAAAATCACAGCCTCCAACTAAAAGTTGTGGGAGACAAGGGGTGATAGAGTAGAATATGTTAAAATTCCTTTGATTAATAGATTTAGGGATTGCTTTAGTTATAGATTTAAATACGTAACGGTTTCCAATTAAATCATATTTAAGGCAGAAACTCTCAAACGATATGATACAGCCACTACTATCAACTACGTAATTGGGTCACTGACCAAAAACCTTTCACCATCCAGTCCTTGTTATAAAATGATTTCTTTTTAACCATAATATATCTATTATTCCATAATGGTGTATTATGTGGGGTGAAATTGCGATTGTATAAGAGTTTCTAATATAAAAAGACCTGCTGGTGAACAAGGGAAAATTCAATCGGGAGTCTTTGAATACTGAAGTCACATTTAAGTAACAATTCTATACTTCCCAACTTCTTAACTGTTTCTCTGGGAAAATGGAACCAAAAGCTATTGTTGTTCAGAAAAGACTTTAGCCAATTGATTTTCAACGTTCCATTTACAAAATCAAAACCGATAGCTTGTAGGCCTCCATCTTTAAAATCTCTGCTCTCTTAACTTAGTGGATTTTCATTTTCCAAAGATAATCAAAACTGACCTGATAGATCTTTTTAATAGCTCTACTTGGAATAGCCATCGAGTATGCCAGATACATGCACCTTGAAATGCTTTCCGTTTTAGTCAAAAAGATTCGACCTAATAAACTAATGCCTCTCCATAACCAAGAGTTAAGTCTAGTTTGGCATTCATCCACTACCTTCCACACATTCATATTTTGATACATATTTATGTCCAAGTACTAAACAGTGGATTTTACAGAAATGCTGTATGCCTCTGTTAAATGACTTTGATGAACTGGCATTAGCTCACACTTGTTCAAATTTAACTTTAGACCAGAGGCTTTGGAGAAAAATCTGAATCATTTGAAGTATTCCGGGGACTTCAGTTAGCTGCTTCATAAAGATGGTTGTATCATCTGCTAACTGGCTAATGATTACTGGTTTCCCAAGTACATCTAATGGAGTGATAGTTGAATTTTTAATAAAGACAGAAAGCATTTCTGTAGCAATTATAAAGAGAGAAGGGGAAATGGGACAACCCTGTTTAACGCCGCGTTTGGTTATAAATCGGGGTGACGTACCTCTTGGTAAAGAGACTGAACAATTTGTATTTTCATAGAGATTCATGTTTTGAAACTTATCCCCAAAACCTAATAACATTAAACAATGGCATTTTTTTTGAAAAAAGTGCTCAATTGAATCAAATGCTTTATAAAAGTCAAGAAATAGAATAAAACCATCATCTTCTATTAAATGTCTATAATCTAAAAGATCAAGCATTAAGCAAATATTGTTGTGAATGGATCTACCCTTCATAAAACCAGGTTGAGAATCCCTTATAATTTTATGTAGATTCTTTTTTAACCTATTAGCATAAATAAGGGTCACGATTTTGTAGTCGTTGTTGAATAATGTGATTGGTCTAAGATTATCTAATATTTTGGGGTCCTTATGAAGCTTGGGAATTAAAGTTATTATAGCTTGTTTCATAGTGGAAGGAAATTTAATATTGTCAGTTGATTCTTTTAACATAAGAGAGAATGTAACTTTAATAAGTCCCAAAAATGTCTATAGAAATTGGCAGTAAGTCCATCCCTACCTAGAGATTTGTCTAAAGACAAACTCATTACTGCTTTATCCAGCTCATCTGAAGTAATTCCAGCATCACACAACCATACGAACACATCAACAATACAGAGAATACGAGCTTTGATATTGTTGAAGAAGTCAGCATCCTGAACAGAAAAGGTTGAAGAATACAATTTACTGTGTTAGTAATTAGTATTAGTATTGAGTAGCAGCAGAATACTTCACAACTGCTATCATTAAACGTTTATTGACATGCTACAGTACCAGAGAAAAAGTTAAATCTATGTTAACATTATTTTATTATAATGTTAAACTTTATTTCACTCTCTCTCTCTCGCACACGTAAGGAATCCAGCTTTGGTAAGGAATGAGCTTTGGCTCAAGATAAATCAAACAATAGCAAACAAACAAACCAACACAAAACCAATTTCTGTCACGTATCTGGAAAGAACCCAAAAGCAGACGGGACAAGCAGGTAAGGGAAGAAATCAAGTCTTATGGCCGGACTCGATGAAGCAGCAATCATTGGCAACGCTGTCTTCGGGAGGGGGGCGGAGTCGGCTTGTGTTCGTCACGTCAATGCGTCTCTGTGTGTGTCGGAAAAAACAGTGCTTCGGCTTGGAGTCGCCTTGTCACCAAAGTGGGGAGGCGCTCTCCTTCCAGACTGCCGGCCCTCGGACAGATGCAGTTGGCGAACGCATGCAGTACGAGGGTGGGTGTTTGAATTAAAATAGGGATCGATTGGCCACTAAATTGGGAGAAAAAAGGGAAAAATCCAAAATACATTTATAAAAAAAAAAAAAAAGAAATCAACTCTTCATTCAAGTGGCCCATCCCAGGGGTAGAGCAGGAGTTGGCTCAGTGGCAGGTAGACTGGCAGGCACAAGTCCATCAATGGCTACGTTCCAGCCAACACTGGTCCACAGTGGAGGCTTTTTAAGGGTGACGCCGATTGCTTGATGGCCAGCTGCTGTGCCGGGGTGAAGGAGGGGTCAGCAGGTGTCCAGGGAGAAGAGGGGTTAGGCTTGGGCTTTTGGCTCATGACTTCTATTTATTTAGCACTGGCCTACTGATCTGAGGAATGCTATAATGCTCGACTTCACTCAATGTGGCCAGGGGTGCTCGGGTTGGACCCGTCAAACTGGGCAGTGCTGGCCGCTGAATGTGGCCGAGGCTCGACAATGTATGTGGGCAGGGGTGGTCGCGCTGGCACTACAATCAAGCCCAAAGTCGCGCGACGTTTCGCTGTTTATGTACCTTCTTCAGGCGAGGCCTTATTCAACTAAGAGAGGCAGGGTTAAGCTTAAGGTTAGGGTTAGGCTTTTAAATCCGCATTCCCAAATACATTGCAATTAACCTTGTGCACTGTCCATCGACATGGTGTTTAGATGGCGGCCACAGTCCCCCACCAACTACCCCACCGTCCCACGCAATCCAAAAATTCAATGGCAGCTAATAATGGTCCCTCAGTTTGGCTCAGTCGCATCATCGGGACCCCAATTTGGTCCCCTGTTTCACTACAACAAAGCCCAAAGTCGCGCGACGTTTCGCTTTTCTTCAACCCTCTTCAGGCGAGGGTTTAGACTTTTCTACGAGCGGCATGTCGGTGGCCTTCTAAGGCTCGTGAAAATCAAATCACTTGATTGGAAGCTGCCAATTTGCCATAACAATATGGAAGGACCTCTAAAATCTGTTGTACATACTTTGTGCTACTGCACTTACCAGCATGCTTTGTGTCTTGCACATTTCCTATGTTCTTGTGGGTTTCGAAACATGTGAACCAATGGAATGTATTTGCTCTTTGTATTTTTATTCGAATTTTGTTATTAGCCAATGATGTGGTGTGGAGTTGTTATGCCCGCGAAATCACGAGCTTCGCAACAGTCCATCTCCTCACGGAGAGGGAGGAGTTAGGCAGCCCGAGTGAGTACGACGAAGAGAGAGGGCCATTTTTCTGCTGCTCCGTCTAAGTACCCGTTTCGCGGAGACTTTATACACAGCCCGTGTACTAGGCCCGCATTTGAGGTCAGGAGTGTTGCGATTGGCCCGCGGTCGTATGCTTGCTGGTGGGCTTTGTTTTAGTATGCCGATTATTTTGTTTATGCCCCATAGCCAGTGTCGCCGCTAGCTAGCTAAGTGCATTTAGCATCCAGTGCTAGTGTGTTAGCTAGCCGACTAGAGTTGTGGAGGCTAGTCAGAAGTCATCGGGCTGCGCTGGACGGTGATCTAACTAGGGGAGCCGCTCTGCTCCATTCCTGGGACCTGTCTGCTATCCAAAGAGGACTCGCTTCATCTGCTCTATCTTCGCCAGGGTTGTTTGAACATTGCAACCTTTGGCCATCTTGCGGCGGGTGGAGGCTGCTACCGGGGAGCCGACACCTGCCAGCTGCTAGGCTAGCACTACGCCTTCCATCCTCTGGACTGCACACAGCCTCCCGGTCGAGGGGGCGATGGGTTGTGAGTAACCCGAAAATTTCATTTATACTCACACACACACGCACACTTTTATCTCGTCGCCTGGGCATCGTAGCGGTGGCTGCCTTGCCCTCCGCTCAGAGAGCTGCTTTAATGTGCACCAACGGGCCCGAACGGAAAGTACTGGGTATTTGTGTGTTCTTTTGATACTTTCTTCCTGTTTATTGTGACCGCTTGTCCCACCCTGTGTAATTTCAATTAATGTTTATTTAATCAGCAATACTACACTCGTGTGGTACTCTCTCTCTCTCTCTCTCTCTCATTATTATCAAATAAATCCTATTATTATTAATTATATTTCGGGTGTATTGGCAGCTCATTTTCCGCATATGCAAAGCCTAGGTTACTTATAGAGTGCTGGTAATAAGCTTGTACAGTAATTCAGTACACAGCAGAGTTATAAGATCTGCATTAACCACGTGTTTGTTTCATTCTGGGAAGATATACCATTCACCAGCCTTAGCTAAGTGTAGTATTTTCACAGTGGAGGCACCGCGCTACTAAATTGATTATTATCTTGGTTAATTATTTCTATTATCAATTATCACTAATATTGTCATTAGTGGCACTAGCCTACTAGTACACAGGAGGTTCAGCCAGCTCACCATTCCACCGCTGAGAACTCAGGATCCTGTTGCGCTATTGATTTGTATTGTAACACTTTAGTAACTGGTAGCATTAGGCTTTTGTCTTGTTTAAATGTGCTTGGCGTTGCCCGCCAGTGAAAAAGGGGTTACAAATAGCTTTACACTAGTCCAACTCACCGAGCGGGGGGGCTACGTCCCTCTTTGTCGGAGTCCCTCGTAAAAAGAGAGAGTGAACCACAGCTCCGCCTCTAAATACGTCACTGGGAAATATGACACCACCTCCGGTGGGCGTGTGCTTTCGCCCGGGACAGACGTTCCCTGACCATGCCGTTGTCCCGGGAAAATGGACCCGCCCATCTGTTGGATCGCCAGGTCTTTCTCCGGAAACACCGGATGACGACCCATTCGCCGGGGAGGTAGGAATGGAGAACCTTCTCAGCTGGGGTGGGGAGAGCAGCTGCCACCTGTTTGGGAGACTTGGGAGAGAGCAGAGGAGAGATTACAGCAGTGCTGTAGCATAGCATGCTCGTAAAGAGCGGTTTGGGGAAGAGCTCCCGGCGCAGGGCCCGTTCCCATGGTCGGAGGCCGTCCCATGACAATCTCAAAAGGACTAAGCCCTGCTCTGGAGTGTCTTTGTCGCACGCGCATGTACATAAGTACCAGAGGACGTAAGAAACTGTCTCTGTTGCCAGAGAGCACCAAAGTCCACGCCGAAAGCGTAGCGTGAATCCGTGTAGATGGTGACAGACCAGCCAGCTGCCAGCTCGCAGGCCGCAGAGAGGGCCGTGAGTTCAGCAGCCTGTGCAGAGAGGTGAGAGGGCAATGAGCTGCAATTAAGGCAAGCGGAGGCAGAGCATACGGCCCAACCAACCTGACATTGGCCGGTGGTAAGACAGCGGGAAGCCGACCCATCCACAAAAAGGACAACGGCAGGGTTGGCAAGAGGAGTGGAGCTGAGATCAGGCCGAGGTGAACAAACAGCAGAGACAGCTGCAACGCAGTCGTGTGGTTCACCATCGTCTGGTGAGGGAAGAAGGGTGGCGGGGTTAAGGACAGCGCAACGTTTGACAGTGATGGTGGGCATGTCAAGGAGCACAGTGTTGTAACATAGCCACCGGGCTGCGGACAGCTGTGACCTTTTCTGTTCAAGTAGGAGGACCGGGACCGCATGGGGAACCAGGAGAATAACGTCGGAGTACCCCACGATGTCTCGCGAGGCCATCACAGCCTTTTCAGCAGCAGCGACGGCTCGAAGGCAGCGAGGCAAGCCAGCCGCTACCGGGTCAAGTTTGGCGGAGAAGTAAGCCACAGGGCGCAGCTTGCAGTCCCCCATGAGACTGACTGCAAGAGGACGGAGATCATGCAGCCGTTGCGCTCATCCACAGTTTGAGTGAATGCTTGAGCGGGCTCCGGATAGCCAAGAGTTGGTGCGATTTGGAGCTGGACTTTCAGTCCCTCAAAGGCTTTAGTTGCCTCTGGGGTCCACAAGAGGACCTGTGAGGCGGGTGCATGAGAGTCAATGAGGGCCCGAAGGGGTTTGTCAAAGGTTGCAAATGCCGGAACGAACAAGCGACACAGTAGGAAGCCATGCCTAAGAACAGGGTATCTGCAGGTTTCACTAAGTTAATTTTAAGACTTTTTAAGACCTTTTTAATGCCACTTGGATCGGAATTTAAGACCAAGATCTACAACAAAATATATACATATGGTTGGTAAGCCCTAACGCCCAACAGCTGAATATTTAAACATTTGATTCGCGCGAGTGCAGTTTTATCGAAATGGTTAAACAAATGTATGTTTTGTGACACGCTGATGTTGTAACCGCATTTCTTGACGTTCAGACCGAATATTTAAAGATTTGATTCGCGGAATTTCGCGCGATTGCAATCAGATAAGCTGAAGTCCTCCTCCATGTTGAAAAAGCTGCCAGAAACTACACGCTGCTGTGACTGGTTGATTCGCTGTGAGCATTTGATGACAAAACAACGAATCACAGCAGAGCGCGCAGCGGAGGTCCCTCCCCCCTCCATCTGGCCGATCAATTCTAGCATCAACTTTTCTTCTTCTTCTCTCGGCTGCTATTTTGTCATGACTTAGTTAGCATTTGTCCGCCAAATTCTGTATAGGCTATACCATTTAGCAATTAACCGCTCAGTAAAACCAACATCGGTATTCTTTTCGATAACTAGTTACATTAATATTACCTACAACCGTGAGTTGCAGGTAATATTGCCATGGTATCGCATCATCCAGGTCATTTCTTTGTCTATGGGGGATACATATTTGTTTTAATTACAGGGAATAGCATGCTATAGGTAACAGGTGCGCCTGATACGAACCTGGAATTCATGAAAATAGCATGTGTGTTAGAGTTTGTGGGAGACCCCAAGCGCACGACACCAGACAGAGATGGGGTTAGCCGAAAACTGGCGTACTTTATTCAAACATAGGAAGGCAATGAGCGACAAGGAAAAAACGGAAAGTCCAAGGGGGGAAAAAACTCGCGGGTAATCCAAACGGGAACAAGGCAGGATACTTCCACGGGGAAACCTTGCAAGGGAAAAACATGAACCAAGGGCTGGGATGAGTTCGTAGAGAAAAGGACCGTGAGAGGAGAGTCGCCGCTACTGCGGGGAGGTAACAACACGAACTGACAACGGGCACGTGGGAGGCCACCAAACTTAAGCCCAGCCCTGATGACTAAGCCCGGCCCTGACGAGCCGATTGGCTGCCGGCGTGGGGTGGGCGGGCCACGGTGCGGGGTGGGCGAGCCATAACACTTGTTTCCCTTTTATTTTCTTTTTTTCCCCTCAAAATTCACAGAGTCCCTGGCCTCAGGAATCATAAGGCCCTCGTCTTCCCCGGTGGCAGCGGACTTCTTTTTTGTGGCAAAGAAGGAGGGCAGCCTGAGGCCTTACATAGATTATCGAATGCTACATAACATCACGGTGAAAAATAAATATCCACTCCCCCTTATGAGTTCCACGTTCGAGCCACTCACTCACGCCACGGTGTTCACGAAGCTGGACCTGCGCAGCGCATACCACCTGGTGCGCATCCGGGAAGGGGATGAATGGAAGACGGCCTTCAACACCCACCTAAGGCATTTCGAATACCTCGTTTTGCCCTTCGGCCTGACCAACGCCCCGGCCGTCTTCCAGGCGTTGGTCAACGACGTGCTCCGGGACAAGCTGAACACGTTCGCGGTGGTGTACCTGGATGACATCCTCGTGTTCTCCAGGACTGAGGAGGAACACCACCAGCATGTCCGCCTGGTCCTCCAACGGCTGCTGGAGAACAGGCTCTTCGTGAAAGCCGAGAAGTGCGTGTTCCACTCCGCCTCCGTGGAGTTCCTTGGCCACATCGTAGAGAAGGGGCTCGTCCGCACTGACCCCAGGAAGACCCGAGCGGTGGAGGAGTGGGCACGGCCCACTAACAGGACGCAACTCCAGCACTTCCTGGGGTTTGCAAACTTCTACCGGCGCTTCATCAGGGGGTTCAGCCGTGTGGCCGCCCCCCTCACTGCACTCACCTCCAACCTCCGCCCCTTCTCCTGGACCACGGAGGCAGAAGCCGCCTTTTGGCCCTGAAGAGGCTGTTCACAACGGCTCCGGTGCTCGCCCACCCGGACCCGTGCAGGCAGTTCATCGTGGAGGTGGACGCATCGGACACGGGCATCGGAGCCGTCCTCTCCCAGCGGTCGGAGGAGGACCAGAAGATCCACCCGTGCGCCTTCTTCTCCCGGCGTTTCAGTCCTGCGGAGAAGAATTACGACATCGGCAACAGGGAGTTGCTGGCCGTCCACGCCGCCCTAGAGGAGTGGAGACACTGGCTGGAGGGAGCAGGGCAGCCGTTCATCGTATGGTCCGATCACAAGAACCTGACCTACGTGCGGACGGCTAAGAGGCTCAACCCCAGGCAGGCGCGCTGGGCTCTCTTCTTCAGCCGGTTCGACTTCACCCTCACCTACCGCCCGGGCACCAATAACGTCAGGGCAGACGCCCTCTCCCGTCTGTTTCCCGAGGGGTCCCATGACGCCCCAGACACCATCCTTCCCCCGGACCGGGTGGTGGGTGTCGTCACCTGGGCCATCGAATCGGTGGTGAGAAGGGCCCGGCGCGCCCAGCCCGACCCAGGCAATGGACCCCGGAACCGGCTATTTGTGCCTCCCTGTGTCCGGCCCCAGGTGCTGGAGTGGGGCCACTCCAGCCATCTTGCCTGCCACCCCGGTGTCTACTGAACGGCGGCCTTCATCCGCAGGGGTTTCTGGTGGCCCACCATGGAGGCAGACACCAGAGAGTTCGTGGCAGCCTGCACCACCTGCACCCGCAGCAAGGCTCTCCATCGCCCTCCAGCAGGTCTCCTGCGCCCCCTTCCTGTCCCCGGCCGACCTTGGTCCCACATTGCAATGGACTTTGTAACTGGCCTCCCCGTGTCGCAAGGCAATGACACCATTCTGACCATTGTCGACCGGTTTTCCAAGGCCGTCCACTTTGTTGCCCTCACCAAACTCCCCTCTGCAGCCGAGACGGCGGACCTTCTCGTCTCCCACTTCGTCCGACCCCATGGGATTCCCCTGGACATTGTCTCTGACCGTGGTCCCCAGTTCACTTCGAAGGTATGGCAGGCCTTCTGTAAGGGGATTGGGGCCACGGTCAGCCTCTCCTCCGGGTATCACCCCCAGACCAATGGGCAGGCAGAGCACCTGGAGGCGGCTTTGCGTTGTGTTACCACCAGCAACCCCGCCTCCTGGAGCAAGTACCTGCCCTGGGTGGAGTACTCGCTCAACTCCATGGAGAGTTCGGCTACCGGTTTGTCCCCCTTCGAGTGTTCTCTTGGCTATCAACCTCCTCTGTTCCCCCATCAGGAGTTGGAGGTGGCGGTCCCGTCCACGAGGGCCCATCTCCGCCGATGTCGGCGCGTTTGGAAGACTGCCCGGGCCGCTATGTTGCGAGCTACAGAGCGGGCCCGGCGCAGCGCCAACCGGCGGAGAGTGCCGGCTCCAGCTTATCGACCTGGCCAGAAGGTATGGCTCCTGGCCCGGGACCTGCCCTTCCCTACCCTCAACCGGAAGCTGGCTCCCCGCTACGTCGGTCCCTACACCATCGACCGCATCGTCAACCCTTCGGCGGTGCGTCTCCATCTCCCTACCTCACTCAAGATCCATCCCGTCTCCATGTCTCGCGCCTCAAACCGGTAGCCACCAGCCCCCTGTCTCCCCCTGTCCAAGCTCCTCCACCCCCCAGGGTCCTCGACGGTGGTGACATGGTCTGGGATGTCGACCAGCTGCTCGCCGTACGCAGCTGGGGGCGTGGGTACCAATACCTGGTGGACTGGGTTGGCTATGGGCCCGAGGACCGCAGCTGGGTTCCCCGGTCCTACCTGGCCGACCCCGCACTCCTGGAGGAGTTCTATCGGGCCCACCCCAACGCCATCGGACGGTCGCCCGGTGTCTCCCGTAGGAGGGGGGGTCCTGTTGTGGTGACACCGCCCCGAGCTGCCTCCCCGGCACGTTCAAGCCACTCCCCCAGCTCGGACGTGCCGGAAACATCCGAGCGCTCGGCTCGCACTCTGAGGAGACGAGCGCTGCACTGCACCAGGTGTTTGCCATCATCCATCAGGCACACCTGTGGCAATCAGGCAGCCTTCTACAAGAAGCCTCCCAGAACGTCTCTCTGTGCTTCGACGTACTGAACCCTGCGGTAAAGTTCTGACAAGCCCTCCAGCGTTCCTTGCATTCTGTTTATTCCCCAGTGTCTTATCTTCGTGTCTCTGTTTCCTCCCAAGACTCTCCCTCCGCGATTTCCACGGCTCCCCGCGTCTCCCTCGTCCCCAGCGACCTTCACGTTTTCTCCCCGGACCTCTCCTGCGATCTCCCCCCTTGTCCCTCTATCTGGACCCCTCCCTTCCGACTCGACTTCCCGGATCTCGGACCTGGACTTTCTCGGACAACCCCTCTTGGATCACGGACTGGACTTTCTTGCCAGGTGCACGCACATTTTTTCAACACCTCCTGGTCATTTACATACCGCACCACACATAGGCTAAAAACACTCACGCATAGTTATACACGCAAACCACGGGACACCACACATAGTTTATTCACACATCCCACTAACAGAACGCCTTTTTCACCATACATTTCCCTCCCACAATAAAACGACCGGGCGGCATCTCGGTGGCCTTCTAAGGCTCGTAAAAATCAAATTAACAATCGAAAAAATAGCCAACATTAGTCCAACTCACCGAACAGCGGGCGACGTAGTTCTGCCGGACTCCGTCGAAAAGAGAAAATGGAGCTCCGCCTCTAAATATAAACTGGGAAATATGACACCACCTCCGGTAGATGGCACGCTCTCCGGAAAAGGCGGCCCCCCACGCCGTTGTCACGGGAAACGTGACGCGACATCCGGCAAACGCGCGCCCTCCCCACAGACGGAAAAAAACAGAAAGGGGGAGGAAAAAAAGAAAAAAAAAAGAAAAAAAGGGACAGTGTGTTTTTTCCAGAGACGGGTTAGGGTTAGAGTTATAGGACCGTGTGTCCGAGGAAAGTGACGTGTTGTTGACAAAATTGGAGTTTGGAGAGACTAGCTTGGTGACCTTCTTGGGCCAGATGGCGTAAGAGAGAGACCGAGTCACGGCTGCACTGCGTTGTGGTGGGGGCACAAAGCAGGAGGTCGTCGACGTACTGCCATAGGGTTGAGCCGCGCGTCAGCGTAAGTGTGCTAAGGCTGTCTCGAAGCGCCCCGTTGTAGATCGTGGGGCTTTCACAATCGCCCTGACACAGCCTTGTCCATGTGACCGTCAAATAGGAACGCAAACCAGAACTGGCCGTCAGGATGAACAGGGACGCTGAAGAAAGCGTTGGCAAGGTCCACAACGGTAAACCGCCGTGCAGAAGGGGGAACCTGAGACATAAGGGTGTAGGGATTGGGGACGCAGGGCGTGCGGGCCCTGACAGCTGCATTTACTGCCTGAAGGTCTTGAACGAACCTCCATTCAGTGGGCTGTCCGGGTGGGCGTATCTTCTTCGCGGGGAAGATGGGAGTGGAAACCGGGGAGGTGGGGCAAGGGACAATTATGCCCTTGACACGCAAGGCATTGAATACAGGGCAGATGCCATTAACCGCTTCCGGTTTCAAAGGGTACTGAGGTTGGTGGGGACGGAAGTCGGATTTCGGGGTAATGATGACGGGCTCACAATTACGTATGAGACCTACATCCTATTTCCCGTCAGCCCAAAGATGGGAGGGGATGTTGTGAAGCTGCGGAGCAAGTGCAGTGTGTGTGTGTGTGCCAGTGTATGGGCCTCAGTCACTGACGGTGAGGGGGCGGACAGAGCCAACATTCGTGGAGTCACCGCAACGGTGGCGCTGACGTCTACCCGGTATAATTTTAGTGAGAGGTACCAGTCGCGTGAAGAGTCGGCGGGAAGCCAATCTGACGCCAGAGAAGCTTGTCGCGCGAGTGGACCCGTATCTGTCCACTGGGAACCCCGTGGTTTTACCAAGGAGACGTGCGGGACCGAGTCATCAACCGAAAACAACGCAGTTTGGTCGTTGTCTAATGTACACGTGACATGAGCGGTGCAGTGTAGGTTGTCCGCTGTCATGTAGGTCGATGCGTCCCCTGTTGTGGTGTGTGAGCAAGGGAGCAGAGCCACTGTGTGTATTGGGAGGCGGTAGGAGCCCACATGTAGACCCGTAGAGGGAGGGCGGGGTTATGTGTATGCAAAAAAATATTCGCTGCTGGTAACGAAGTGATGTACAGCCCTGATGAGGTGGAAACAACAGAGATGCCCAGTTGGATCATGCCATCTCTATCCAACAATTTAAATGGGCAGTTATCAGAAATTAAAACAGGCAATTTTGTTGATGAGCTGTCATCCAGGCAAACAAGCGCACAGGAATGGATAATGGCTCCGTGACACACCTACCACTCGCAACAGTGGAGAGGACCGTTTGGCCGCTCCGTGTTAACCGTGGCCGGCCGATAGGCGGTTCTCACCACCGTTCGTGTGGCTCCCGTGTCTAACAAGAAAGGCAGCTCAGCATTTGCAAGACGCAAGGTTATCATTGGCAGTTTTCGGAAAGCTAGCTCATGAGATACATACTGTCCAACTGGGGAAGCTAACAGCAAAGCAGAGTCTTCATTGCAAATCAGTGTATTTGGTTGTGTCTGTGCATTCATACGACCTGATGTGGCAGCAGATGTGTCCAGGACCCCCTCCTCCTCCTCCCGTGTCGCCTGTCAGTCCGAACTCCGGTATGAGCCTCCCCGTGGGGCCCACTGGTTGTGAGGTCCGTTGCTCCATCCTCGGCCTCTTCCGCGCCTTTGGTTGATGCCCTTGACGGAGTGGACAGTCTTCAGCCCAGTGACCGGGCTGGCCACATGTGAAGCAGCAGTCGTCACCCGGTTGGGGGCCGCTGGGCTGGGCGTGTTGTCACGGGTTCTGACATCGTGAACGGTCCCCGGGTCTGTCCTGTTGCACAGGTTAGTAGGGTGAAGGAAGCCGCTGCGGCACCATGGAGGAGAGAGAGAGAGGTGCGATGTTTGTCCTGAGCCTGCCTTGCCTTCTGTTCTTCTTCCTTTTTCTGCATTTGATCGTGGGCATGATCAGCATGTCTCAGCAAGTCTTCCAGTCGTCTCTTTCCGTATCCTACGCAGTGTGTTTCTATGGCTTTCCTAACTCCGTCCTGCAGGCCGACCAGGAAATGTTTGCAGAGGTGAGTGTTGTGGCTACACCGCCCCGAGCTGCCTCCCCGGCACGTTCAAGCCACTCCCCCAGCTCGGACGTGCCGGAAACATCCCAGCGCTCGGCTCGCGCTCTGAGGAGACGAGCGCTGCACTGCACCAGGTGTTTGCCATCATCCATCAGGCACACCTGTGGAAATAAGGCAGCCTTCTACAAGAAGCCTCCCAGAACGTCTCTCTGTGCTTCGACGTACTGAACCCTGAGGTAAAGTTCTGACAAGCCCTCCAGCGTTCCTTGCATTCTGTTTATTCCCCAGTGTCTTATCTTCGTGTCTCTGTTTCCTCCCAAGACTCTCCCTCCGCGATTTCCACGGCTCCCCGCGTCTCCCTCGTCCCCAGCGACCTTCACGTTTTCTCCCCGGACCTCTCCTGCGATCTCCCCCCTTGTCCCTCTATCTGGACCCCTCCTTTCGGACTCGACTTCCCGGATCTCGGACCTGGACTTTCTCGGACAACCCCTCTTGGATCACAGACTGAACTTTCTTGCCAGGTGCACGCACATTTTTTCAACACCTCCTGGTCATTTACATACCACACCACACATAGGCTAAAAACACTCACACATAGTTATACACGCAAACCACGGGACACCACACATAGTTTATTCACACATCCCACTAACAGAACGCCTTTTTCACCATACATTTCCCTCCCACAATAAAACCCCCCTTTGTAGACTTAGAAGTCATCTCGTGTCTGTCTGTCTTGGGTTTCGCCACACGGGTCAGGTTCTGGTGCGCGAGCACAACAGAACGTCGGAGCCATTATGGACCCAGGCAAACCCAAGGAGCGGACGGTCCCTGTGACGCCCCAGAGCCCCGTCCCCCTAGAGGCAGTAGTAAGAAGTCACAGTTGCCAACTTGCCTCTCTCCGCTCAGAGCTCACTACTGCCTTCACTCGTGTCACCGCAGAGATCAGCGATCTTCAGTCCGGCTCCAAGGCCGTGACGAGCGCGTTAGATGCCCTCACCGCGCAGATCGCTGCACTCTCCACAGCGGTCTCCAGGATGAGCGACCACCCTGCCCTGGCCTCGGTCTCTGCCCCCAGCTCGGCCTTCGGTTTCCCCGTTCCTGGTCCCGACGTTCCCCCTCCTCCGAGTCAACCCCCACTGGACCCCCGGTGCGAGCCTAACTTCCCCTGCCCCAAGGCCTTCGGTGGGGAGTTCGAGCTGTGCAGGGGTTTCCTTGGTCAGTGTGAGCTCCTGTTCAAACACCAGCCAGCCAGGTATAGGACAGGAGAGACCAAGGCAGCCCTTGTCATGTCCCTCCTCACCGGCAAAGCCCTCAGCTGGGCCATAGCGGCGGTAGGCCTTACCGAGCAGCTCGCCTCGGACTATGGTGCCTTCCGCCGCGAGTTCAATCTGGTGTTCGACCACCCAGCTGACGGGCAGGACGCTGCCGGCCGCCTCCATTCCATCCAACAGGGAGCCAGGTCGGTGGCAGATTATTCCTTGGAGGTAAGGATACTCGCGGCAGACAGTGGGTGGGATGACAAAGCGCTCAAGAGCGCGTACAGGAGGGGGCTGAGCGACCCGTTCAAAGATCTCATCGTTCGGGACCGCCCTGCCTCCTTCAACGAACTCGTCACCCTCGCCCTCCAGATGGACGAACGGCTGCAGGAGCGGCGCCAGGAACGCGCCCCGCGCGCTGGCCCCTCCCATAGACCAACCCCCGTCCGTTCTACCGGTGCCTTCCCTGGGTCAGCGTACCGTGGGCTCTCTCCACCCTCACACTCCCCCTCGCAACCCTGGGTGGCTTCTGGATCCAGGCCGGAGGAGGAGCCCATGCAGTTGGGTCGGTCACGGCTCCCGCTGGAGGTTAGGGAGCAGAGGATGCGTGGCCACCTCTGCCTCTACTGCGGGAGGTCGGGCCACTACATCAAGGCCTGCCCGACTCGCCCAAAAAGGCCCGGCTCACTAGTGAGGGGTGTCCTAGTGAGCCTGACGACCCTTCCTCAGCCCCAGCCCAAGAAGGAGCACAACCACCTTTTTCCGGTCACTCTCACCTGGGGTAACGACTCACTGTCTGTTGGTGCACTCCTGGATTTGGGGGCGGACGAGTGTTTGATGGACATCTCGCTGGCCCGGCAGGCCGGCATTCCACTCGTCCCCCTAGACACACCCCTCACAGCCCAAGCCCTAGATGGTCGTTCACTTGGTAAGATCACACATAGCACTGCTTCCCTCACCCTCACCCTTTCGGGTAATCACGTGGAAGCTATCCGTTTCTTGGTTTTGCACGCCCCCACAGCGCCCCTGGTGCTAGGAAGACCGTGGTTGGAACGGCACGATCCTTACATCTCTTGGTCTACTGGGCGGATTTTGGGTTGGAGCGTTGCGTGTCATGCCAACTGCCTTCGCTCCGCCCACTCCCCGTCCAGCGGCCTCAGACCCGTGCCTCCTCCAACGGATCTCACTGGTGTTCCTCCCATTTATCACGATTTAGCCCCTGTATTTAGTAAAGACAGTGCACTTTCCCTCCCCCCTCACCGTCCCTATGATTGTGCCATAGATCTCTTTCCCGGGGCCGCCCTTCCCACCGGTCGGTTGCATAACCTCTCCGTCCCGGAGAAGGAGGCTATGCGCAATTATATCACAGAGTCCCTGGCCTCAGGAATCATAAGGCCCTCGTCTTCCCCGGTGGCAGCGGACTTCTTTTTTGTGGCAAAGAAGGAGGGCAGCCTGAGGCCTTACATAGATTATCGAATGCTAAATAACATCACGGTGAAAAATAAATATCCACTCCCCCTTATGAGTTCCACGTTCGAGCCACTCACTCACGCCACGGTGTTCACGAAGCTGGACCTGCGCAGCGCGTACCACCTGGTGCGCATCCGGGAAGGGGATGAATGGAAGACGGCCTTCAACACCCACCTAAGGCATTTCGAATACCTCGTTATGCCCTTCGGCCTCACCAACGCCCCGGCCGTCTTCCAGGCGTTGGTCAACGACGTGCTCCGGGACATGCTGAACACGTTCGCGGTGGTGTACCTGGATGACATCCTCGTGTTCTCCAGGACTGAGGAGGAACACCACCAGCATGTCCGCCTGGTCCTCCAACGGCTGCTGGAGAACAGGCTCTTCGTGAAAGCCGAGAAGTGCGTGTTCCACTCCGCCTCCGTGGAGTTCCTTGGCCACATCGTGGAGAAGGGGCTCGTCCGCACTGACCCCAGGAAGACCCGAGCGGTGGAGGAGTGGGCACGGCCCACTAACAGGACGCAACTCCAGCGCTTCCTGGGGTTTGCAAACTTCTACCGGCGCTTCATCAGGGGGTTCAGCCGTGTGGCCGCCCCCCTCACTGCACTCACCTCCAACCTCCGCCCCTTCTCCTGGACCACGGAGGCAGAAGCCGCCTTTTGGCCCTGAAGAGGCTGTTCACAACGGCTCCGGTGCTCGCCCACCCGGACCCGTGCAGGCAGTTCATCGTGGAGGTGGACGCATCGGACACGGGCATCGGAGCCGTCCTCTCCCAGCGGTCGGAGGAGGACCAGAAGATCCACCCGTGCGCCTTCTTCTCCCGGCGTTTCAGTCCTGCGGAGAAGAATTACGACATCGGCAACAGGGAGTTGCTGGCCGTCCACGCCGCCCTAGAGGAGTGGAGACACTGGCTGGAGGGAGCAGGGCAGCCGTTCATCGTATGGTCCGATCACAAGAACCTGACCTACGTGCGGACGGCTAAGAGGCTCAACCCCAGGCAGGCGCGCTGGGCTCTCTTCTTCAGCCGGTTCGACTTCACCCTCACCTACCGCCCGGGCACCAAGAACGTCAGGGCAGACGCCCTCTCCCGTCTGTTTCCCGAGGGGTCCCCTGACGCCCCAGACACCATCCTTCCCCCGGCCCGGGTGGTGGGTGTCGTCACCTGGGCCATCGGTGGTGAGAAGGGCCCAGCGCGCCCAACCCGACCCACGCAATGGACCCCGGAACCGGCTATTTGTGCCTCCCTGTGTCCGGCCCCAGGTGCTGGAGTGGGGCCACTCCAGCCATCTTGCTTGCCACCCCGGTGTCTACCGAACGGCGGCCTTCATCCGCAGGGGTTTCTGGTGGCCCACCATGGAGGCAGACACCAGAGAATTCGTGGCAGCCTGCACCACCTGCGCCCGCAGCAAGGCTCTCCATCGCCCTCCAGCAGGTCTCCTGCGCCCCCTTCCTGTCCCCGGCCGACCTTGGTCCCACATTGCCTTGGACTTTGTAACTGGCCTCCCCGTGTCGCAAGGCAATGACACCATTCTGACCATTGTCGACCGGTTTTCCAAGGCCGTCCCCTTTGTTGCCCTCACCAAACTCCCCTCTGCAGCCGAGACGGCGGACCTTCTCGTCTCCCACTTCGTCCGACCCCATGGGATTCCCCTGGACATTGTCTCTGACCGTGGTCCCCAGTTCACTTCGAAGGTATGGCAGGCCTTCTGTAAGGGGATTGGGGCCACGGTCAGCCTCTCCTCCGGGTATCACCCCCAGACCAATGGGCAGGCAGAGCGGGCCAATCAAGCCCTGGAGGCGGCTTTGCGTTGCGTTACCACCAGCAACCCCGCCTCCTGGAGCAAGTACCTGCCCTGGGTGGAGTACTCGTTCAACTCCATGGAGAGTTCGGCTACCGGTTTGTCCCCCTTCGAGTGTTCTCTTGGCTATCAACCTCCTCTGTTCCCCCATCAGGAGTTGGAGGTGGCGGTCCCGTCCACGAAGGCCCATCTCGTTTGGTAGACCGCCCGGGCCGCTCTGTTGCGAGCTACAGAGCGGGCCCGGCGCAGCGCCAACCGGCGGAGAGTGCCGGCTCCAGCTTATCGACCTGGCCAGAAGGTATGGCTCCTGGCCCGGGACCTGCCCTTCCCTACCATCAACCGGAAGCTGGCTCCCCGCTACGTCGGTCCCTACACCATCGACCGCATCGTCAACCCTTCGGCGGTGCGTCTCCATCTCCCTACCTCACTCAAGATCCATCCCGTCTTCCATGTCTCGCGCCTCAAACCGGTAGCCACCAGCCCCCTGTCTCCCCCTGTCCAAGCTCCTCCACCCCCCAGGATCCTCGACGGTGGTGACATGGTCTGGGATGTCGACCAGCTGCTCGCCGTACGCCGCCGGGGGCGTGGGTACCAATACCTGGTGGACTGGGTTGGCTATGGGCCCGAGGACCGCAGCTGGGTTCCCCGGTCCTACCTGGCCGACCCCGCACTCCTGGAGGAGTTCTATCGGGCCCACCCCAACGCCATCGGACGGTCGCCCGGTGTCTCCCGTAGGAGGGGGGGTCCTGTTGTGGTTACACCGCCCCGAGCTGCCTCCCCGGCACGTTCAAGCCACTCCCCCAGCTCGGACGTGCCGGAAACATCCCGAGCGCTGCACTGCACCAGGTGTTTGCCATCATCCATCAGGCACACCTGTGGCAATCAGGCAGCCTTCTACAAGAAGCCTCCCAGAACGTCTCTCTGTGCTTCGACGTACTGAACCCTGCGGTAAAGTTCTGACAAGCCCTCCAGCGTTCCTTGCATTCTGTTTATTCCCCAGTGTCTTACCTTCCTGTCTCTGTTTCCTCCCAAGACTCTCCCTCCGCGATTTCCACGGCTCCCCGCGTCTCCCTCGTCCCCAGCGACCTTCACGTTTTCTCCCCGGACCTCTCCTGCGATCTCCCCCCTTGTCCCTCTATCTGGAACCCTCCTTTCGGACTCGACTTCCCGGATCTCGGACCTGGACTTTCTCGGACAACCCCTCTTGGATCACGGACTGGACTTTCTTGCCAGGTGCACGCACATTTTTTCAACACCTCCTGGTCATTTACATACCGCACCACACATAGGCTAAAAACACTCACGCATAGTTATACACGCAAACCACGGGACACCACACATAGTTTATTCACACATCCCACTAACAGAACGCCTTTTTCACCATACATTTCCCTCCAACAATAAAATGACCGGGCGGCATCTCGGTGGCCTTCTAAGGCTCGTAAAAATCAAATTAACAATCGAAAAAATAGCCAACATTAGTCCAACTCACCGAACAGCGGGCGACGTAGTTCTGCCGGACTCCGTCGAAAAGAGAGAATGGAGCTCCGCCTCTAAATATAAACTGGGAAATATGACACCACCTCCGGTAGATGGCACGCTCTCCGGAAAAGGCGGCCCCCCACGCCGTTGTCACGGGAAACGTGACGCGACATCCGGCAAACGAGCGCCCTCCCCATAGACGGAAAAAAACAGAAAGGGGGAGAAAAAAAGAAAAAAAAAAGAAAAAAAGGGACAGTGTGTTTTTTCCAGAGACGGGTTAGGGTTAGAGTTATAGGACCGTGTGTCCGAGGAAAGTGACGTGTTGTTGACAAAATTGGAGTTTGGAGAGACTAGCTTGGTGACCTTCTTGGGCCAGATGGCGTAAGAGAGAGACCGAGTCACGGCTGCACTGCGTTGTGGTGGGGGCACAAAGCAGGAGGTCGTCGACGTACTGCCATAGGGTTGAGCCGCGCGTCAGCGTAAGTGTGCTAAGGCTGTCTCGAAGCGCCGCGTTGTAGATCGTGGGGCTTTCACAATAGCCCTGACACAGCCTTGTCCATGTGTAAGGCCGACCGTCAAATAGGAACGCAAACCAGAACAGGGACGCTGAAGAAAGCGTTGGCAAGGTCCACAACGGTAAACCGCCGTGCAGAAGGGGGAACCTGAGACATAAGGGTGTAGGGATTGGGGACGCAGGGCGTGCGGGCCCTGACAGCTGCATTTACTGCCTGAAGGTCTTGAACGAACCTCCATTCAGTGGGCTGTCCGGGTGGGCGTATCTTCTTCGCGGGGAAGATGGGAGTGGAAACCGGGGAGGTGGGGCAAGGGACAATTATGCCCTTGACACGCAAGGCATTGAATACAGGGCAGATGCCATTAACCGCTTCCGGTTTCAAAGGGTACTGAGGTTGGTGGGGACGGAAGTCGGATTTCGGGGTAATGATGACGGGCTCACAATTACGTATGAGACCTACATCCTATTTCCCGTCAGCCCAAAGATGGGAGGGGATGTTGTGAAGCTGCGGAGCAAGTGCAGTGTGTGTGTGTGTGTATGGGCCTCAGTCACTGATGGTGAGGGGGCGGAAAGAGCCAACATTCGTGGCGTCACCGCAACGGTGGCGCTGACGTCTACCCAGTATAATTTTAGTGAGGGGTACCAGTCGCGTGAAGAGTCGGCGGGAAGCCAATCTGACGCCAGAGAAGCTTGTCGCGCGAGTGGACCCGTATCTGTCCACTGGGAACCCCGTGGTTTTACCAAGGAGACGTGCGGGACCGAGTCATCAACCGAAAACAACGCAGTTTGGTCGGTGTCTAATGTACACGTGACATGAGCGGTGCAGTGTAGGTTGTCCGTTGTCATGTAGGTCGATGCGTCCCCTGTTGTGGTGTGTGAGCAAGGGAGCAGAGCCACTGTGTGTATTGGGAGGCGGTAGGAGCCCACATGTAGACCCGTAGAGGGAGGGCGGGGTTATGTGTATGCAAAAAAATATTCACTGCTGGTAGCGAAGTGATGTACAGCCCTGATGAGGTGGAAACAACAGAGATGCCCAGTTGGATCATGCCATCTCTATCCAGCAAATTAAATGGGCAGTTATCAGAAATTAAAACAGGCAATTTTGTTGATGAGCTGTCATCCAGGCAAACAAGCGCACAGGAACGGATAATGGCTCCGTGACACACGTACCACTCGCAACAGTGGAGAGGACCGTTTGGCCGCTCCGTGTTAACCGTGGCCGGCCGATAGGCGGTTCTCACCACCGTTCGTGTGGCTCCCGTGTCTAACAAGAAAGGCAGCTCAGCATTTGCAAGACGCAAGGTTATCATTGGCAGTTTTCGGAAAGCTAGCTCATGAGATACATACTGTCCAACTGGGGAAGCTAACAGCAAAGCAGAGTCTTCATTGCAAATCAGTGTATTTGGTTGTGTCTGTGCATTCATACGACCTGATGTGGCAGCAGATGTGTCCAGGACCCCCACCTCCTCCTCCCGTGTCGCCTGTCAGTCCGAACCCCGGTATGAGCCTCCCCGTGGGGCCCACTGGTTGTGAGGTCCGTTGCTCCATCCTCGGCCTCTTCCGCGCCTTTGGTTGATGCCCTTGACGGAGTGGACAGTCTTCAGCCCAGTGACCGGGCTGGCCACATGTGAAGCAGCAGTCGTCACCCGGTTGGGGGCCGCTGGGCTGGGCGTGTTGTCACGGGTTCTGACATCGTGAACGGTCCCCGGGTCTGTCCTGTTGCACAGGTTAGTAGGGTGAAGGAAGCCGCTGCGGCACCATGGAGGAGAGAGAGAGAGGTGCGATGTTTGTCCTGAGCCTGACTTGCCTTCTGTTCTTCTTCCTTTTTCTGCATTTGATCGTGGGCATGATCAGCATGTCTCAGCAAGTCTTCCAGTCGTCTCTTTCCGTATCCTACGCAGTGTGTTTCTATGGCTTTCCTAACTCCGTCCTGCAGGCCGACCAGGAAATGTTTGCAGAGGTGAGTGTTGTGGTTACACCGCCCCGAGCTGCCTCCCCGGCACGTTCAAGCCACTCCCCCAGCTCGGACGTGCCGGAAACATCCCAGCGCTCGGCTCGCGCTCTGAGGAGACGAGCGCTGCACTGCACCAGGTGTTTGCCATCATCCATCAGGCACACCTGTGGAAATCAGGCAGCCTTCTACAAGAAGCCTCCCAGAACGTCTCTCTGTGCTTCGACGTACTGAACCCTGAGGTAAAGTTCTGACAAGCCCTCCAGCGTTCCTTGCATTCTGTTTATTCCCCAGTGTCTTATCTTCGTGTCTCTGTTTCCTCCCAAGACTCTCCCTCCGCGATTTCCGCATCTCCCTCGTCCCCAGCGACCTTCACGTTTTCTCCCCGGACCTCTCCTGCGATCTCCCCCCTTGTCCCTCTATCTGGACCCCTCCCTTCGGACTCGACTTCCCGGATCTCGGACCTGGACTTTCTCGGACAACCCCTCTTGGATCACGGACTGGACTTTCTTGCCAGGTGCACGCACATTTTTTCAACACCTCCTGGTCATTTACATACCACACCACACATAGGCTAAAAACACTCACACATAGTTATACACGCAAACCACGGGACACCACACATAGTTTATTCACACATCCCACTAACAGAACGCCTTTTTCACCATACATTTCCCTCCCACAATAAAACCCCCCTTTGTAGATTTAGAAGTCATCTCGTGTCTGTCTGTCTTGGGTTTCGCCACACGGGTCAGGTTCTGGTGCGCGAGCACAACAGAACGTCGGAGCCATTATGGACCCAGGCAAACCCAAGGAGCGGACGGTCCCTGTGACGCCCCAGAGCCCCGTCCCCCTAGAGGCAGTAGTAAGAAGTCACAGTTGCCAACTTGCCTCTCTCCGCTCAGAGCTTACTACTGCCTTCACCCGTGTCACCGGAGAGGTCAGCGATCTTCAGTCCGGCTCCCAGGCCGCGACGAGCGCGTTAGATGCCCTCACCGCGCAGATCCCTGCACTCTCCACAGCGGTCTCCAGGATGAGTGACCACCCTGCCCTGGCCTCGGTCTCTGCCCCCAGCTCGGCCTTCTGTTTCCCCGTTCCTGGTCCCGACGTTCCCCCTCCTCCGAGTCAACCCCCACTGGACCCCTGGTGCGAGCCTAACCTCCCCTGCCCGAAGGCCTTCGGTGGGGAGTTCGAGCTGTGCAGGGGTTTCCTTGGTCAGTGTGAGCTCCTGTTCAAACACCAGCCAGCCAGGTATAGGACAGGAGAGACCAAGGTAGCCCTTGTCATGTCCCTCCTCACCGGCAAAGCCCTCAGCTGGGCCATAGCGGCGGTAGGCCATACCGAGCAGCTCGCCTCGGACTATTGTGCCTTCCGCCGCGAGTTTAATCTGGTGTTCGACCACCCAGCTGACGGGCAGGACGCTGCCGGCCGCCTCCATTCCATCCAACAGGGAGCCAGGTCGGTGGCAGATTATTCCTTGGAGGTAAGGATACTCGCGGCAGACAGTGGGTGGGATGACACTGCGCTCAAGTGCGCGTACAGGAGGGGGCTGAGCGACCCCATCAAAGATCTCATCGTTCGGGACCGCCCTGCCTTCTTCAACGAGCTCGTCACCCTCGCCCTCCAGATGGACGAACGGCTGCAAGAGCGGCGCCAGGAACGCGCCCCTCGCGCTGGCCCCTCCCATAGACCAACCCCCGTCCGTTCTACCGGTGCCTTCCCTGGGTCAGCGTCCCGTGGGCTCTCTCCACCCTCACACTCCCCCTCGCAACCCTGGGTGGCTTCTGGATCCAGGCCGGAGGAGGAGCCCATGCAGTTGGGTCGGTCACGGCTCCCGCTGGAGGTTAGGGAGCAGAGGATGCGTGGCCACCTCTGCCTCTACTGCGGGAGGTCGGGCCACTACATCAAGGCCTGCCCGACTCGCCCAAAAAGGCCCGGCTCACTAGTGAGGGGTGTCCTAGTGAGCCTGACGACCCTTCCTCAGCCCCAGCCCAAGAAGGAGCACAACCACCTTTTTCCGGTCACTCTCACCTGGGGTAACGACTCACTGTCTGTTGGTGCACTCCTGGATTCGGGGGCGGACGAGTGTTTGATGGACATCTCGCTGGCCCGGCAGGCCGGCATTCCACTCGTCCCCCTAGACACACCCCTCACAGCCCAAGCCCTAGATGGTCGTTCACTTGGTAAGATCACACATAGCACTGCTTCCCTCACCCTCACCCTTTCGGGTAATCACGTGGAAGCTATCCGTTTCTTGGTTTTGCACGCCCCCACAGCGCCCCTGGTGTTAGGAAGACCGTGGTTGGAACGGCACGATCCCTACATCTCTTGGTCTACTGGGCGGATTTTGGGTTGGAGCGTTGCGTGTCATGCCAACTGCCTTCGCTCCGCCCACTCCCCGTCCAGCGGCCTCAGACCCGTGCCTCCTCCCACGGATCTCACTGGTGTTCCTCCCATTTATCACGATTTAGCCCCTGTATTTATTTAGTAAAGACAGTGCAACCCAGCCACTGAGGATGCACAAGCCAGTGCATCCTTAGTGCCGGTCCCAAGCCCGGACAAATGGGGAGGGTTGCGTCAGGAAGGGCATCCGGCGTAAAATCTTTGCCAAATCAAATATGCGGATCATAAATAAGACTTACATACCGGATCGGTCGAGGCCCGGGTTACCAACGACCGCCACCGGTACTGTTAACCAGCAGGGTGTCGGTGGAAACTATGCTACTGTTGGGCGAAGGAGAAGGAGAGGAGGAAAGCATGTCCAGAGGCAGCTAGAGAGGAGGAAGGGTAGGCATGTGGAGGTGAGAGTTGGAACTTTGAATGTTGGCACTATGACTGGTAAAGGGAGAGAGCTGGCTGACATGATGGAAAGAAGAAAGGTAGGCATACTGTGTGTGCAAGAGACCAGGTGGAAGGGGAGTAAGGCCAGGAGTATCGGAGGTGGGTTCAAACTCTTCTACCATGGTGTGAATGGGAGGAGAAATGGGGTAGGGGTAATTCTGAAGGAAGAGTATGTCAAGAGCGTGCTGGAGGTGAAGAGAGTGTCAGACAGAGTGATGAGTATGAAGCTGGAAATTGAAGGTTTATTGCTGAATGTTATCAGCGTATATGCCCCGCAAGTTGGGTGTGAGATGGATGAAAAAGAAGAATTCTGGAATGAGTTGGACGACATGGTGGAGAGGGTACCCAAGGAGGAGAGAGTGGTGATTGGAGCGGACTTCAATGGACATGTTGGTGAAGGGAACAGAGGTGATGAGGAGGTGATGGGAAAGTATGGAGTCAAGAAGAGAAATGTGGAAGGACAGATGGTGGTCGATTTTGCGAAAAGGATGGAAATGGCTGTGGTGAATACATATTTCAAGAAGAGGGAGGAACACAGGGTGACGTACAAGAGTGGAGGGAAGTGCACACAGGTGGACTATATCTTATGTAGAAGGCACCATCTAAAAGGGATTGGAGACTGCAAGGTGGTGACAGGGGAGAGCGTAGCCAGGCAGCATCGGATGGTGGTCTGTAGGATGACTTTGGAGACCAAGAAGAGGAAGCGAGTGAAGACACAGCCGAAGATCAAATGGTGGAAGTTGAAGAAGGAAGACTGTTGTGTGGAGTTCAGGCAGGAGTTAAGACAGGCACTGGGTGGTAGTGAAGAGTTGCCAGATGGCTGGAAAACCACTGCAGAAAGAGTGAGGGAGACAGCTAGGAAGGTACTTGGTGTGTCATCAGGACAGAGAAAGGAAGACAAGGAGACTTGGTGGTGGGATGAGGAAGTACAGCAAATTATACAGAGGAAAAGGTTGGCAAAGAAGAAGTGGGATAGTCAGAGAGATGAAGAAAGTAGACAGGAGTACAAGGAGATGCAGCGTAAAGCAAAGAGAGAGGTGGCAAAGGCAAAGGAAAAGGCGTATGGTGAGTTGTATGACAGATTAGACACTAAGGAAGGAGAAAAGGACTTGTACCGATTGGCTAGACAGAGGGACCAAGCTGCAAAGGATGTGCAGCAAGTTAGGGCGATCAAGGATAGAGATGGAAATGTGCTGACAAGCGAGGAGAGTGTGCTAAGAAGGTGGAAGGAATACTTTGAGGGGCTGATGAATGAAGAAAATGAGAGAGAGAGAAGGTTGGATGATGTAGGGATAGTGAATCAGGAAGTTCAGCGGATTAGCAAGGAGGAAGTGAGGGCAGCTATGAAGAGGATGAAGAATGGAAAGGCAGTTGGTCCTGATGACATACCTGTGGAGGCATGGAGATGTTTAGGAGAGATGGCAGTGGACTTTCTAACTAGATTGTTTAACACAATCCTGGAAAGTGAGAGGATGCCTGAGGAGTGGAGAAGAAGCATACTGGTACCGATTTTCAAGAACAAGGGCGATGTGCAGAACTGTAACAACTACAGAGGTATAAAGTTGATCAGCCACAGCATGAAGATTTGGGAAAGAGTAATAGAAGCTAGGTTAAGAGGAGAGGTGACGATCAGCGAGCAGCAGTATGGTTTCATGCCACGAAAGAGCACCACAGATGCGATGTTTGCTTTGAGAATGTTGATTGAGAAGTATAGAGAAGGCCAGAAAGAGTTGCATTGTGTCTTTGTAGATTTAGAGAAAGCTTATGACAGAGTACCGAGAGAGGAGGTGTGGTATTGTATGAGGAAGTCAGGAGTTGCAGAGAAGTATGTAGGAGTGGTGCAGGATACGTATGAGGGAAGTGTGACAATGGTGAGGTGTGCGGTTGGAATGACGGATGGGTTCAAGGTGGAGGTGGGATTACATCAAGGATCGGCTCTTAGCCCTTTCTTGTTTGCAATGGTGATGGACAGGTTGACGGACAAGATCAGGCAGGAGTCTCCATGGACGATGATGTTCGCGGATGACATTGTGATCTGTAGTGAGAGTAGGGTGCAGGTTGAGGAGAGCCTGGAGAGGTGGAGGTATGCACTAGAGAGAAGAGGAATGAAAGTCAGTAGGAGCAAGACGGAATACCTATGCGTGAATGAGAGAGAGGACAGTGGAATGGTCAGGATGCAAGGAGTGGAGGTGACAAAGACATCTGAGTTTAAATACTTGGGGTCAACTGTCCAAAGTAACGGGGAGTGCAGTAGAGAGGTGAAAAAGAGAGTGCAGGCAGGTTGGAGTGGGTGGAGAAGTGTGTCAGGAGTGATTTGCGACAGAAGGGTACCAGCAAGAGTTAAAGGGAAAGTTTACAAGATGGTTGTGAGACCAGCTATGTTATATGGTTTGGAGACAGTGGCACTGACGAAAAGACAGGAGGCGGAGCTGGAGGTGGCAGAGTTGAAGATGCTAAGATTTTCACTGGGAGTAACGAAGAAGGACAGGATTAGGAACGATTATATTAGAGGGACCGCTCAGGTTGGACGGTTTGGAGACAAAGCAAGAGAGGCAAGATTGAGATGGCTTGGACATGTGTGGAGGAGAGATGCTGAGTATATTGGGAGAAGGATGCTGAATATGGAGCTGCCAGGGAAGAGGAGAAGAGGAAGGCCAAAGAGGAGGTTTATGGATGTGGTGAGGGAAGACATGCAGGTGGCTGGTGTGACAGAGGAAGACGCAGAAGACAGGAAGAAATGGAAACGGATGATCCGCTGTGGCGACCCCTAACGGGAGCAGCCGAAAGTAGTAGTAGATTTAGTAAAGACAGTGCACTTTCCCTCCCCCCTCACCGTCCCTATGATTGTGCCATTGATCTCTTTCCCGGGGCCGCCCTTCCCACCGGTCGGTTGCATAACCTCTCCGTCCCGGAGAAGGAGGCTATGCGCAATTATATCACAGAGTCCCTGGCCTCAGGAATCATAAGGCCCTCGTCTTCCCCGGTGGCAGCGGACTTCTTTTTTGTGGCAAAGAAGGAGGGCAGCCTGAGGCCTTACATAGATTATCGAATGCTACATAACATCACGGTGAAAAATAAATATCCACTCCCCCTTATGAGTTCCACGTTCGAGCTACTCACTCACGCCACGGTGTTCACGAAGCTGGACCTGCGCAGCGCGTACCACCTGGTGCGCATCCGGGAAGGGGATGAATGGAAGACGGCCTTCAACACCCACCTAAGGCATTTCGAATACCTCGTTATGCCCTTCGGCCTCACCAACGCCCCGGCCGTCTTCCAGGCGTTGGTCAACGACGTGCTCCGGGACATGCTGAACACGTTCGCGGTGGTGTACCTGGATGACATCCTCGTGTTCTCCAGGACTGAGGAGGAACACCACCAGCATGTCCGCCTGGTCCTCCAACGGCTGCTGGAGAACAGGCTCTTCGTGAAAGCCGAGAAGTGCGTGTTCCACTCCGCCTCCGTGGAGTTCCTTGGCCACATCGTGGAGAAGGGGCTCGTCCGCACTGACCCCAGGAAGACCCGAGCGGTGGAGGAGTGGGCACGGCCCACTAACAGGACGCAACTCCAGCGCTTCCTGGGGTTTGCAAACTTCTACCGGCGCTTCATCAGGGGGTTCAGCCGTGTGGCCGCCCCCCTCACTGCACTCACCTCCAACCTCCGCCCCTTCTCCTGGACCACGGAGGCAGAAGCCGCCTTTTGGCCCTGAAGAGGCTGTTCACAACGGCTCCGGTGCTCGCCCACCCGGACCCGTGCAGGCAGTTCATCGTGGAGGTGGACGCATCGGACACGGGCATCGGAGCCGTCCTCTCCCAGCGGTCGGAGGAGGACCAGAAGATCCACCCGTGCGCCTTCTTCTCCCGGCGTTTCAGTCCTGCGGAGAAGAATTACGACATCGGCAACAGGGAGTTGCTGGCCGTCCACGCCGCCCTAGAGGAGTGGAGACACTGGCTGGAGGGAGCAGGGCAGCCATTCATCGTATGGTCCGATCACAAGAACCTGACCTACGTGCGGACGGCTAAGAGGCTCAACCCCAGGCAGGCGCGCTGGGCTCTCTTCTTCAGCCGGTTCGACTTCACCCTCACCTACCGCCCGGGCACCAAGAACGTCAGGGCAGACGCCCTCTCCCGTCTGTTTCCCGAGGGGTCCCCTGACGCCCCAGACACCATCCTTCCCCCGGCCCGGGTGGTGGGTGTCGTCACCTGGGCCATCGGTGGTGAGAAGGGCCCAGCGCGCCCAACCCGACCCACGCAATGGACCCCGGAACCGGCTATTTGTGCCTCCCTGTGTCCGGCCCCAGGTGCTGGAGTGGGGCCACTCCAGCCATCTTGCTTGCCACCCCGGTGTCTACCGAACGGCGGCCTTCATCCGCAGGGGTTTCTGGTGGCCCACCATGGAGGCAGACACCAGAGAATTCGTGGCAGCCTGCACCACCTGCGCCCGCAGCAAGGCTCTCCATCGCCCTCCAGCAGGTCTCCTGCGCCCCCTTCCTGTCCCCGGCCGACCTTGGTCCCACATTGCCTTGGACTTTGTAACTGGCCTCCCCGTGTCGCAAGGCAATGACACCATTCTGACCATTGTCGACCGGTTTTCCAAGGCCGTCCCCTTTGTTGCCCTCACCAAACTCCCCTCTGCAGCCGAGACGGCGGACCTTCTCGTCTCCCACTTCGTCCGACCCCATGGGATTCCCCTGGACATTGTCTCTGACCGTGGTCCCCAGTTCACTTCGAAGGTATGGCAGGCCTTCTGTAAGGGGATTGGGGCCACGGACAGCCTCTCCTCCGGGTATCACCCCCAGACCAATGGGCAGGCAGAGCGGGCCAATCAAGCCCTGGAGGCGGCTTTGCGTTGCGTTACCACCAGCAACCCCGCCTCCTGGAGCAAGTACCTGCCCTGGGTGGAGTACTCGTTCAACTCCATGGAGAGTTCGGCTACCGGTTTGTCCCCCTTCGAGTGTTCTCTTGGCTATCAACCTCCTCTGTTCCCCCAT
The DNA here is from genome assembly GCF_029633865.1 of Lampris incognitus. Lineage (NCBI taxonomy): Eukaryota > Metazoa > Chordata > Actinopteri > Lampriformes > Lampridae > Lampris > Lampris incognitus. Next base: position 24,777 of record NW_026611171.1, on the reverse strand, counting down.
CAGGAGTTGGAGGTGGCGGTCCCGTCCACGAAGGCCCATCTCGTTTGGTAGACCGCCCGGGCCGCTCTGTTGCGAGCTACAGAGCGGGCCCGGCGCAGCGCCAACCGGCGGAGAGTGCCGGCTCCAGCTTATCGACCTGGCCAGAAGGTATGGCTCCTGGCCCGGGACCTGCCCTTCCCTACCATCAACCGGAAGCTGGCTCCACGCTACGTCGGTCCCTACACCATCGACCGCATCGTCAACCCTTCGGCGGTGCGTCTCCATCTCCCTACCTCACTCAAGATCCATCCCGTCTTCCATGTCTCGCGCCTCAAACCGGTAGCCACCAGCCCCCTGTCTCCCCCTGTCCAAGCTCCTCCACCCCCCAGGATCCTCGACGGTGGTGACATGGTCTGGGATGTCGACCAGCTGCTCGCCGTACGCCGCCGGGGGCGTGGGTACCAATACCTGGTGGACTGGGTTGGCTATGGGCCCGAGGACCGCAGCTGGGTTCCCCGGTCCTACCTGGCCGACCCCGCACTCCTGGAGGAGTTCTATCGGGCCCACCCCAACGCCATCGGACGGTCGCCCGGTGTCTCCCGTAGGAGGGGGGGTCCTGTTGTGGTTACACCGCCCCGAGCTGCCTCCCCGGCACGTTCAAGCCACTCCCCCAGCTCGGACGTGCCGGAAACATCCCGAGCGCTGCACTGCACCAGGTGTTTGCCATCATCCATCAGGCACACCTGTGGCAATCAGGCAGCCTTCTACAAGAAGCCTCCCAGAACGTCTCTCTGTGCTTCGACGTACTGAACCCTGCGGTAAAGTTCTGACAAGCCCTCCAGCGTTCCTTGCATTCTGTTTATTCCCCAGTGTCTTACCTTCCTGTCTCTGTTTCCTCCCAAGACTCTCCCTCCGCGATTTCCACGGCTCCCCGCGTCTCCCTCGTCCCCAGCGACCTTCACGTTTTCTCCCCGGACCTCTCCTGCGATCTCCCCCCTTGTCCCTCTATCTGGAACCCTCCTTTCGGACTCGACTTCCCGGATCTCGGACCTGGACTTTCTCGGACAACCCCTCTTGGATCACGGACTGGACTTTCTTGCCAGGTGCACGCACATTTTTTCAACACCTCCTGGTCATTTGCATACCGCACCACACATAGGCTAAAAACACTCACGCATAGTTATACACGCAAACCACGGGACACCACACATAGTTTATTCACACATCCCACTAACAGAACGCCTTTTTCACCATACATTTCCCTCCAACAATAAAATGACCGGGCGGCATCTCGGTGGCCTTCTAAGGCTCGTAAAAATCAAATTAACAATCAAAAAAAAAAGCCAACATTAGTCCAACTCACCGAACAGCGGGCGACGTAGTTCTGCCGGACTCCGTCGAAAAGAGAGAATGGAGCTCCGCCTCTAAATATAAACTGGGAAATATGACACCACCTCCGGTAGATGGCACGCTCTCCGGAAAAGGCGGCCCCCCACGCCGTTGTCACGGGAAACGTGACGCGACATCCGGCAAACGAGCGCCCTCCCCATAGACGGAAAAAAACAGAAAGGGGGAGAAAAAAAGAAAAAAAAAAGAAAAAAAGGGACAGTGTGTTTTTTCCAGAGACGGGTTAGGGTTAGAGTTATAGGACCGTGTGTCCGAGGAAAGTGACGTGTTGTTGACAAAATTGGAGTTTGGAGAGACTAGCTTGGTGACCTTCTTGGGCCAGATGGCGTAAGAGAGAGACCGAGTCACGGCTGCACTGCGTTGTGGTGGGGGCACAAAGCAGGAGATCGTCGACGTACTGCCATAGGGTTGAGCCGCGCGTCAGCGTAAGTGTGCTAAGGCTGTCTCGAAGCGCCGCGTTGTAGATCGTGGGGCTTTCACAATAGCCCTGACACAGCCTTGTCCATGTGTAAGGCCGACCGTCAAATAGGAACGCAAACCAGAACAGGGACGCTGAAGAAAGCGTTGGCAAGGTCCACAACGGTAAACCGCCGTGCAGAAGGGGGAACCTGAGACATAAGGGTGTAGGGATTGGGGACGCAGGGCGTGCGGGCCCTGACAGCTGCATTTACTGCCTGAAGGTCTTGAACGAACCTCCATTCAGTGGGCTGTCCGGGTGGGCGTATCTTCTTCGCGGGGAAGATGGGAGTGGAAACCGGGGAGGTGGGGCGAGGGACAGTTATGCCCTTGACACGCAAGGCATTGAATACAGGGCAGATGCCATTAACCGCTTCCGGTTTCAAAGGGTACTGAGGTTGGTGGGGACGGAAGTCGGATTTCGGGGTAATGATGACGGGCTCACAATTACGTATGAGACCTACATCCTATTTCCCGTCAGCCCAAAGATGGGAGGGGATGTTGTGAAGCTGCGGAGCAAGTGCAGTGTGTGTGCCAGTGTATGGGCCTCAGTCACTGACGGTGAGGGGGCGGACAGAGCCAACATTCGTGGCGTCACAGCAACGGTGGCGCTGACGTCTACCCGGTATAATTTTAGTGAGGGGGACCAGTCGCGTGAAGAGTCGGCGGGAAGCCAATCTGACGCCAGAGAAGCTTGTCGCGCGAGTGGACCCGTATCTGTCCACTGGGAACCCCGTGGTTTTACCAAGGAGACGTGCGGGACCGAGTCATCAACCGAAAACAACGCAGTTTGGTTGGTGTCTAATGTACACGTGACATGAGCGGTGCAGTGTAGGTTGTCTGCTGTCATGTAGGTCGATGCGTCCCCTGTTGTGGTGTGTGAGCAAGGGAGCAGAGCCACTGTGTGTATTGGGAGGCGGTAGGAGCCCACATGTAGACCCGTAGAGGGAGGGCGGGGTTATGTGTATGCAAAAAAATATTCGCTGCTGGTAACGAAGTGATGTACAGCCCTGATGAGGTGGAAACAACAGAGATGCCCAGTTGGATCATGCCATCTCTATCCAGCAAATTAAATGGGCAGTTATCAGAAATTAAAACAGGCAATTTTGTTGATGAGCTGTCATCCAGGCAAACAAGCGCACAGGAATGGATAATGGCTCCGTGACACACGTACCACTCGCAACAGTGGAGAGGACCGTTTGGCCGCTCCGTGTTAACCGTGGCCGGCCGATAGGCGGTTCTCACCACCGTTCGTGTGGCTCCCGTGTCTAACAAGAAAGGCAGCTCAGCATTTGCAAGACGCAAGGTTATCATTGGCAGTTTTCGGAAAGCTAGCTCATGAGATACATACTGTCCAACTGGGGAAGCTAACAGCAAAGCAGAGTCTTCATTGCAAATCAGTGTATTTGGTTGTGTCTGTGCATTCATACGACCTGATGTGGCAGCAGATGTGTCCAGGACCCCCTCCTCCTCCTCCCGTGTCGCCTGTCAGTCCGAACTCCGGTATGAGCCTCCCCGTGGGGCCCACTGGTTGTGAGGTCCGTTGCTCCATCCTTGGCCTCTTCCGCGCCTTTGGTTGATGCCCTTGACGGAGTGGACAGTCTTCAGCCCAGTGACCGGGCTGGCCACATGTGAAGCAGCAGTCGTCACCCGGTTGGGGGCCGCTGGGCTGGGCGTGTTGTCACGGGTTCTGACATCGTGAACGGTCCCCGGGTCTGTCCTGTTGCACAGGTTAGTAGGGTGAAGGAAGCCGCTGCGGCACCATGGAGGAGAGAGAGAGAGGTGCGATGTTTGTCCTGAGCCTGCCTTGCCTTCTGTTCTTCTTCCTTTTTCTGCATTTGATCGTGGGCATGATCAGCATGTCTCAGCAAGTCTTCCAGTCGTCTCTTTCCGTATCCTACGCAGTGTGTTTCTATGACTTTCCTAACTCCGTCCTGCAGGCCGACCAGGAAATGTTTGCAGAGGTGAGTGTTGTGGTTACACCGCCCCGAGCTGCCTCCCCGGCACGTTCAAGCCACTCCCCCAGCTCGGACGTGCCGGAAACATCCGAGCGCTCGGCTCGCGCTCTGAGGAGACGAGCGCTGCACTGCACCAGGTGTTTGCCATCATCCATCAGGCACACCTGTGGAAATCAGGCAGCCTTCTACAAGAAGCCTCCCAGAACGTCTCTCTGTGCTTCGACGTACTGAACCCTGAGGTAAAGTTCTGACAAGCCCTCCAGCGTTCCTTGCATTCTGTTTATTCCCCAGTGTCTTATCTTCGTGTCTCTGTTTCCTCCCAAGACTCTCCCTCCGCGATTTCCACGGCTCCCCGCGTCTCCCTCGTCCCCAGCGACCTTCACGTTTTCTCCCCGGACCTCTCCTGCGATCTCCCCCCTTGTCCCTCTATCTGGACCCCTCCTTTCGGACTCGACTTCCCGGATCTCGGACCTGGACTTTCTCGGACAACCACTCTTGGATCACGGACTGAACTTTCTTGCCAGGTGCACGCACATTTTTTCAACACCTCCTGGTCATTTACATACCACACCACACATAGGCTAAAAACACTCACACATAGTTATACACGCAAACCACGGGACACCACACATAGTTTATTCACACATCCCACTAACAGAACGCCTTTTTCACCATACATTTCCCTCCCACAATAAAACCCCCCTTTGTAGATTTAGAAGTCATCTCGTGTCTGTCTGTCTTGGGTTTCGCCACACGGGTCAGGTTCTGGTGCGCGAGCACAACAGAACGTCGGAGCCATTATGGACCCAGGCAAACCCAAGGAGCGGACGGTCCCTGTGACGCCCCAGAGCCCCGTCCCCCTAGAGGCAGTAGTAAGAAGTCACAGTTGCCAACTTGCCTCTCTCCGCTCAGAGCTCACTACTGCCTTCACTCGTGTCACCGCAGAGACCAGCGATCTTCACTCCGGCTCCCAGGCCGTGACGAGCGCGTTAGATGCCCTCACCGCACAGATCGCTGCACTCTCCACAGCGGTCTCCAGGATGAGCGACCACCCTGCCCTGGCCTCGGTCTCTGCCCCCAGCTCGGCCTTCTGTTTCCCCGTTCCTGGTCCCGACGTTCCCCCTCCTCCGAGTCAACCCCCACTGGACCCCTGGTGCGAGCCTAACCTCCCCTGCCCGAAGGCCTTCGGTGGGGAGTTCGAGCTGTGCAGGGGTTTCCTTGGTCAGTGTGAGCTCCTGTTCAAACACCAGCCAGCCAGGTATAGGACAGGAGAGACCAAGGCAGCCCTTGTCATGTCCCTCCTCACCGGCAAAGCCCTCAGCTGGGCCATAGTGGCGGTAGGCCTTACCGAGCAGCTCGCCTCGGACTATGGTGCCTTCCGCCGCGAGTTCAATCTGGTGTTCGACCACCCAGCTGACGGGCAGGACGCTGCCGGCCGCCTCCATTCCATCCAACAGGGAGCCAGGTCGGTGGCAGATTATTCCTTGTAGGTAAGGATACTCGCGGCAGACAGTGGGTGGGATGACAAAGCGCTCAAGAGCGCGTACAGGAGGGGGCTGAGCGACCCGTTCAAAGATCTCATCGTTCGGGACCGCCCTGCCTCCTTCAACGAACTCGTCACCCTCGCCCTCCAGATGGACGAACGGCTGCAGGAGCGGCACCAGGAACGCGCCCCGCGCGCTGGCCCCTCCCATAGACTAACCCCCGTCCGTTCTACCGGTGCCTTCCCTGGGTCAGCGTCCCGTGGGCTCTCTCCACCCTCACACTCCCCCTCGCAACCCTGGGTGGCTTCTGGATCCAGGCCGGAGGAGGAGCCCATGCAGTTGGGTCGGTCACGGTTCCCGCTGGAGGTTAGGGAGCAGAGGATGCGTGGCCACCTCTGCCTCTACTGCGGGAGGTCGGGCCACTACATCAAGGCCTGCCCGACTCGCCCAAAAAGGCCCGGCTCACTAGTGAGGGGTGTCCTAGTGAGCCTGACGACCCTTCCTCAGCCCCAGCCCAAGAAGGAGCACAACCACCTTTTTCCGGTCACTCTCACCTGGGGTAACGACTCACTGTCTGTTGGTGCACTCCTGGATTTGGGGGCGGACGAGTGTTTGATGGACATCTCGCTGGCCCGGCAGGCCGGCATTCCACTCGTCCCCCTAGACACACCCCTCACAGCCCAAGCCCTAGATGGTCGTTCACTTGGTAAGATCACACATAGCACTGCTTCCCTCACCCTCACCCTTTCGGGTAATCACGTGGAAGCTATCCGTTTCTTGGTTTTGCACGCCCCCACAGCGCCCCTGGTGTTAGGAAGACCGTGGTTGGAACGGCACGATCCCTACATCTCTTGGTCTACTGGGCGGATTTTGGGTTGGAGCGTTGCGTGTCATGCCAACTGCCTTCGCTCCGCCCACTCCCCGTCCAGCGGCCTCAGACCCGTGCCTCCTCCCACGGATCTCACTGGTGTTCCTCCCATTTATCACGATTTAGCCCCTGTATTTAGTAAAGACAGTGCACTTTCCCTCCCCCCTCACCGTCCCTATGATTGTGCCATAGATCTCTTTCCCGGGGCCGCCCTTCCCACCGGTCGGTTGTATAACCTCTCCGTCCCGGAGAAGGACGCTATGCGCAATTATATCACAGAGTCCCTGGCCTCAGGAATCATAAGGCCCTCGTCTTCCCCGGTGGCAGCGGACTTCTTTTTTGTGGCAAAGAAGGAGGGCAGCCTGAGGCCTTACATAGATTATCGAATGCTAAATAACATCACGGTGAAAAATAAATATCCTCTCCCCCTTATGAGTTCCACATTCGAGCCACTCACTCACGCCACGGTGTTCACGAAGCTGGACCTGCGCAGCGCGTACCACCTGGTGCGCATCCGGGAAGGGGATGAATGGAAGACGGCCTTCAACACCCACCTAAGGCATTTCGAATACCTCGTTATGCCCTTCGGCCTCACCAACGCCCCGGCCGTCTTCCAGGCGTTGGTCAACGACGTGCTCCGGGACATGCTGAACACGTTCGCGGTGGTGTACCTTGATGACATCCTCGTGTTCTCCAGGACTGAGGAGGAACACCACCAGCATGTCCGCCTGGTCCTCCAACGGCTGCTGGAGAACAGGCTCTTCGTGAAAGCCGAGAAGTGCGTGTTCCACTCCGCCTCCGTGGAGTTCCTTGGCCACATCGTGGAGAAGGGGCTCGTCCGCACTGACCCCAGGAAGACCCGAGCGGTGGAGGAGTGGGCACGGCCCACTAACAGGACGCAACTCCAGCGCATCCTGGGGTTTGCAAACTTCTACCGGCGCTTCATCAGGGGGTTCAGCCGTGTGGCCGCCCCCCTCACTGCACTCACCTCCAACCTCCGCCCCTTCTCCTGGACCACGGAGGCAGAAGCCGCCTTTTGGCCCTGAAGAGGCTGTTCACAACGGCTCCGGTGCTCGCCCACCCGGACCCGTGCAGGCAGTTCATCGTGGAGGTGGACGCATCGGACACGGGCATCGGAGCCGTCCTCCCCCAGCGGTCGGAGGAGGACCAGAAGATCCACCCGTGCGCCTTCTTCTCCCGGCGTTTCAGTCCTGCGGAGAAGAATTACGACATCGGCAACAGGGAGTTGCTGGCCGTCCACGCCGCCCTAGAGGAGTGGAGACACTGGCTGGAGGGAGCAGGGCAGCCGTTCATCGTATGGTCCGATCACAAGAACCTGACCTACGTGCGGACGGCTAAGAGGCTCAACCCCAGGCAGGCGCGCTGGGCTCTCTTCTTCAGCCAGTTCGACTTCACCCTCACCTACCGCCCGGGCACCAATAACGTCAGGGCAGACGCCCTCTCCCGTCTGTTTCCCGAGGGGTCCCATGACGCCCCAGACACCATCCTTCCCCCGGACCGGGTGGTGGGTGTCGTCACCTGGGCCATCGAATCGGTGGTGAGAAGGGCCCGGCGCGCCCAGCCCGACCCAGGCAATGGACCCCGGAACCGGCTATTTGTGCCTCCCTGTGTCCGGCCCCAGGTGCTGGAGTGGGGCCACTCCAGCCATCTTGCCTGCCACCCCGGTGTCTACTGAACGGCGGCCTTCATCCGCAGGGGTTTCTGGTGGCCCACCATGGAGGCAGACACCAGAGAGTTCGTGGCAGCCTGCACCACCTGCGCCCGCAGCAAGGCTCTCCATCGCCCTCCAGCAGGTCTCCTGCGCCCCCTTCCTGTCCCCGGCCGACCTTGGTCCCACATTGCAATGGACTTTGTAACTGGCCTCCCCGTGTCGCAAGGCAATGACACCATTCTGACCATTGTCGACCGGTTTTCCAAGGCCGTCCACTTTGTTGCCCTCACCAAACTCCCCTCTGCAGCCGAGACGGCGGACCTTCTCGTCTCCCACGTCGTCCGACCCCATGGGATTCCCCTGGACATTGTCTCTGACCGTGGTCCCCAGTTCACTTCGAAGGTATGGCAGGCCTTCTGTAAGGGGATTGGGGCCACGGTCAGCCTCTCCTCCGGGTATCACCCCCAGACCAATGGGCAGGCAGAGCGGGCCAATCAAGCCCTGGAGGCGGCTTTGCGTTGTGTTACCACCATCAACCCCGCCTCCTGGAGCAAGTACCTGCCCTGGGTGGAGTACTCGCTCAACTCCATAGAGAGTTCGGCTACCGGTTTGTCCCCCTTCGAGTGTTCTCTTGGCTATCAACCTCCTCTGTTCCCCCATCAGGAGTTGGAGGTGGCGGTCCCGTCCACGAGGGCCCATCTCCGCCGATGTCGGCGCGTTTGGAAGAACGCCCGGGCCGCTATGTTGCGAGCTACAGAGCGGGCCCGGCGCAGCGCCAACCGGCGGAGAGTGCCGGCTCCAGCTTATCGACCTGGCCAGAAGGTATGGCTCCTGGCCCGGGAACTACCCTTCCCTACCCTCAACCGGAAGCTGGCTCCCCGCTACGTCGGTCCCTACACCATCGACCGCATCGTCAACCCTTCGGCGGTGCGTCTCCATCTCCCTACCTCACTCAAGATCCATCCCGTCTCCATGTCTCGCGCCTCAAACCGGTAGCCACCAGCCCCCTGTCTCCCCCTGTCCAAGCTCCTCCACCCCCCAGGGTCCTCGACGGTGGTGACATGGTCTGGGATGTCGACCAGCTGCTCGCCGTACGCAGCTGGGGGCGTGGGTACCAATACCTGGTGGACTGGGTTGGCTATGGGCCCGAGGACCGCAGCTGGGTTCCCCGGTCCTACCTGGCCGACCCCGCACTCCTGGAGGAGTTCTATCGGGCCCACCCCAACGCCATCGGACGGTCGCCCGGTGTCTCCCGTAGGAGGGGGGGTCCTGTTGTGGTGACACCGCCCCGAGCTGCCTCCCCGGCACGTTCAAGCCACTCCCCCAGCTCGGACGTGCCGGAAACATCCGAGCGCTCGGCTCGCGCTCTGAGGAGACGAGCGCTGCACTGCACCAGGTGTTTGCCATCATCCATCAGGCACACCTGTGGCAATCAGGCAGCCTTCTACAAGAAGCCTCCCAGAACGTCTCTCTGTGCTTCGACGTACTGAACCCTGCGGTAAAGTTCTGACAAGCCCTCCAGCGTTCCTTGCATTCTGTTTATTCACCAGTGTCTTATCTTCGTGTCTCTGTTTCCTCCCAAGACTCTCCCTCCGCGATTTCCACGGCTCCCCGTGTCTCCCTCGTCCCCAGCGACCTTCATGTTTTCTCCCCGGACCTCTCCTGCGATCTCCCCCCTTGTCCCTCTATCTGGACCCCTCCCTTCGGACTCGACTTCCCGGATCTCGGACCTGGACTTTCTCGGACAACCCCTCTTGGATCACGGACTGGACTTTCTTGCCAGGTGCACGCACATTTTTTCAACACCTCCTGGTCATTTACATACCACACCACACATAGGCTAAAAACACTCACACATAGTTATACACGCAAACCACGGGACACCACACATAGTTTATTCACACATCCCACTAACAGAACGCCTTTTTCACCATACATTTCCCTCCAACAATAAAATGACCGGGCGGCATCTCGGTGGCCTTCTAAGGCTCGTAAAAATCAAATTAACAATCGAAAAAATAGCCAACATTAGTCCAACTCACCGAACAGCGGGCGACGTAGTTCTGCCGGACTCCGTCGAAAAGAGAGAATGGAGCTCCGCCTCTAAATATAAACTGGGAAATATGACACCACCTCCGGTAGATGGCACGCTCTCCGGAAAAGGCGGCCCCCCACGCCGTTGTCACGGGAAACGTGACGCGACATCCGGCAAACGAGCGCCCTCCCCATAGACGGAAAAAAACAGAAAGGGGGAGAAAAAAAGAAAAAAAAAAGAAAAAAAGGGACAGTGTGTTTTTTCCAGAGACGGGTTAGGGTTAGAGTTATAGGACCGTGTGTCCGAGGAAAGTGACGTGTTGTTGACAAAATTGGAGTTTGGAGAGACTAGCTTGGTGACCTTCTTGGGCCAGATGGCGTAAGAGAGAGACCGAGTCACGGCTGCACTGCGTTGTGGTGGGGGCACAAAGCAGGAGGTCGTCGACGTACTGCCATAGGGTTGAGCCGCGCGTCAGCGTAAGTGTGCTAAGGCTGTCTCGAAGCGCCGCGTTGTAGATCGTGGGGCTTTCACAATAGCCCTGACACAGCCTTGTCCATGTGTAAGGCCGACCGTCAAATAGGAACGCAAACCAGAACAGGGACGCTGAAGAAAGCGTTGGCAAGGTCCACAACGGTAAACCGCCGTGCAGAAGGGGGAACCTGAGACATAAGGGTGTAGGGATTGGGGACGCAGGGCGTGCGGGCCCTGACAGCTGCATTTACTGCCTGAAGGTCTTGAACGAACCTCCATTCAGTGGGCTGTCCGGGTGGGCGTATCTTCTTCGCGGGGAAGATGGGAGTGGAAACCGGGGAGGTGGGGCAAGGGACAATTATGCCCTTGACACGCAAGGCATTGAATACAGGGCAGATGCCATTAACCGCTTCCGGTTTCAAAGGGTACTGAGGTTGGTGGGGACGGAAGTCGGATTTCGGGGTAATGATGACGGGCTCACAATTACGTATGAGACCTACATCCTATTTCCCGTCAGCCCAAAGATGGGAGGGGATGTTGTGAAGCTGCGGAGCAAGTGCAGTGTGTGTGTGTGTGTATGGGCCTCAGTCACTGATGGTGAGGGGGCGGAAAGAGCCAACATTCGTGGCGTCACCGCAACGGTGGCGCTGACGTCTACCCGGTATAATTTTAGTGAGGGGTACCAGTCGCGTGAAGAGTCGGCGGGAAGCCAATCTGACGCCAGAGAAGCTTGTCGCGCGAGTGGACCCGTATCTGTCCACTGGGAACCCCGTGGTTTTACCAAGGAGACGTGCGGGACCGAGTCATCAACCGAAAACAACGCAGTTTGGTCGGTGTCTAATGTACACGTGACATGAGCGGTGCAGTGTAGGTTGTCCGTTGTCATGTAGGTCGATGCGTCCCCTGTTGTGGTGTGTGAGCAAGGGAGCAGAGCCACTGTGTGTATTGGGAGGCGGTAGGAGCCCACATGTAGACCCGTAGAGGGAGGGCGGGGTTATGTGTATGCAAAAAAATATTCGCTGCTGGTAACGAAGTGATGTACAGCCCTGATGAGGTGGAAACAACAGAGATGCCCAGTTGGATCATGCCATCTCTATCCAGCAAATTAAATGGGCAGTTATCAGAAATTAAAACAGGCAATTTTGTTGATGAGCTGTCATCCAGGCAAACAAGCGCACAGGAACGGATAATGGCTCCGTGACACACGTACCACTCGCAACAGTGGAGAGGACCGTTTGGCCGCTCCGTGTTAACCGTGGCCGGCCGATAGGCGGTTCTCACCACCGTTCGTGTGGCTCCCGTGTCTAACAAGAAAGGCAGCTCAGCATTTGCAAGACGCAAGGTTATCATTGGCAGTTTTCGGAAAGCTAGCTCATGAGATACATACTGTCCAACTGGGGAAGCTAACAGCAAAGCAGAGTCTTCATTGCAAATCAGTGTATTTGGTTGTGTCTGTGCATTCATACGACCTGATGTGGCAGCAGATGTGTCCAGGACCCCCACCTCCTCCTCCCGTGTCGCCTGTCAGTCCGAACCCCGGTATGAGCCTCCCCGTGGGGCCCACTGGTTGTGAGGTCCGTTGCTCCATCCTCGGCCTCTTCCGCGCCTTTGGTTGATGCCCTTGACGGAGTGGACAGTCTTCAGCCCAGTGACCGGGCTGGCCACATGTGAAGCAGCAGTCGTCACCCGGTTGGGGGCCGCTGGGCTGGGCGTGTTGTCACGGGTTCTGACATCGTGAACGGTCCCCGGGTCTGTCCTGTTGCACAGGTTAGTAGGGTGAAGGAAGCCGCTGCGGCACCATGGAGGAGAGAGAGAGAGGTGCGATGTTTGTCCTGAGCCTGACTTGCCTTCTGTTCTTCTTCCTTTTTCTGCATTTGATCGTGGGCATGATCAGCATGTCTCAGCAAGTCTTCCAGTCGTCTCTTTCCGTATCCTACGCAGTGTGTTTCTATGGCTTTCCTAACTCCGTCCTGCAGGCCGACCAGGAAATGTTTGCAGAGGTGAGTGTTGTGGTTACACCGCCCCGAGCTGCCTCCCCGGCACGTTCAAGCCACTCCCCCAGCTCGGACGTGCCGGAAACATCCCAGCGCTCGGCTCGCGCTCTGAGGAGACGAGCGCTGCACTGCACCAGGTGTTTGCCATCATCCATCAGGCACACCTGTGGAAATCAGGCAGCCTTCTACAAGAAGCCTCCCAGAACGTCTCTCTGTGCTTCGACGTACTGAACCCTGAGGTAAAGTTCTGACAAGCCCTCCAGCGTTCCTTGCATTCTGTTTATTCCCCAGTGTCTTATCTTCGTGTCTCTGTTTCCTCCCAAGACTCTCCCTCCGCGATTTCCGCATCTCCCTCATCCCCAGCGACCTTCACGTTTTCTCCCCGGACCTCTCCTGCGATCTCCCCCCTTGTCCCTCTATCTGGACCCCTCCCTTCGGACTCGACTTCCCGGATCTCGGACCTGGACTTTCTCGGACAACCCCTCTTGGATCACGGACTGGACTTTCTTGCCAGGTGCACGCACATTTTTTCAACACCTCCTGGTCATTTACATACCACACCACACATAGGCTAAAAACACTCACACATAGTTATACACGCAAACCACGGGACACCACACATAGTTTATTCACACATCCCACTAACAGAACGCCTTTTTCACCATACATTTCCCTCCCACAATAAAACCCCCCTTTGTAGATTTAGAAGTCATCTCGTGTCTGTCTGTCTTGGGTTTCGCCACACGGGTCAGGTTCTGGTGCGCGAGCACAACAGAACGTCGGAGCCATTATGGACCCAGGCAAACCCAAGGAGCGGACGGTCCCTGTGACGCCCCAGAGCCCCGTCCCCCTAGAGGCAGTAGTAAGAAGTCACAGTTGCCAACTTGCCTCTCTCCGCTCAGAGCTTACTACTGCCTTCACCCGTGTCACCGGAGAGGTCAGCGATCTTCAGTCCGGCTCCCAGGCCGCGACGAGCGCGTTAGATGCCCTCACCGCGCAGATCCCTGCACTCTCCACAGCGGTCTCCAGGATGAGTGACCACCCTGCCCTGGCCTCGGTCTCTGCCCCCAGCTCGGCCTTCTGTTTCCCCGTTCCTGGTCCCGACGTTCCCCCTCCTCCGAGTCAACCCCCACTGGACCCCTGGTGCGAGCCTAACCTCCCCTGCCCGAAGGCCTTCGGTGGGGAGTTCGAGCTGTGCAGGGGTTTCCTTGGTCAGTGTGAGCTCCTGTTCAAACACCAGCCAGCCAGGTATAGGACAGGAGAGACCAAGGTAGCCCTTGTCATGTCCCTCCTCACCGGCCAAGCCCTCAGCTGGGCCATAGCGGCGGTAGGCCATACCGAGCAGCTCGCCTCGGACTATTGTGCCTTCCGCCGCGAGTTTAATCTGGTGTTCGACCACCCAGCTGACGGGCAGGACGCTGCCGGCCGCCTCCATTCCATCCAACAGGGAGCCAGGTCGGTGGCAGATTATTCCTTGGAGGTAAGGATACTCGCGGCAGACAGTGGGTGGGATGACACTGCGCTCAAGTGCGCATACAGGAGGGGGCTGAGCGACCCCATCAAAGATCTCATCGTTCGGGACCGCCCTGCCTTCTTCAACGAGCTCGTCACCCTCGCCCTCCAGATGGACGAACGGCTGCAGGAGCGGCGCCAGGAACGCGCCCCTCGCGCTGGCCCCTCCCATAGACCAACCCCCGTCCGTTCTACCGGTGCCTTCCCTTGGTCAGCGTCCCGTGGGCTCTCTCCACCCTCACACTCCCCCTCGCAACCCTGGGTGGCTTCTGGATCCAGGCCGGAGGAGGAGCCCATGCAGTTGGGTCGGTCACGGCTCCCGCTGGAGGTTAGGGAGCAGAGGATGCGTGGCCACCTCTGCCTCTACTGCGGGAGGTCGGGCCACTACATCAAGGCCTGCCCGACTCGCCCAAAAAGGCCCGGCTCACTAGTGAGGGGTGTCCTAGTGAGCCTGACGACCCTTCCTCAGCCCCAGCCCAAGAAGGAGCACAACCACCTTTTTCCGGTCACTCTCACCTGGGGTAACGACTCACTGTCTGTTGGTGCACTCCTGGATTCGGGGGCGGACGAGTGTTTGATGGACATCTCGCTGGCCCGGCAGGCCGGCATTCCACTCGTCCCCCTAGACACACCCCTCACAGCCCAAGCCCTAGATGGTCGTTCACTTGGTAAGATCACACATAGCACTGCTTCCCTCACCCTCACCCTTTCGGGTAATCACGTGGAAGCTATCCGTTTCTTGGTTTTGCACGCCCCCACAGCGCCCCTGGTGTTAGGAAGACCGTGGTTGGAACGGCACGATCCCTACATCTCTTGGTCTACTGGGCGGATTTTGGGTTGGAGCGTTGCGTGTCATGCCAACTGCCTTCGCTCCGCCCACTCCCCGTCCAGCGGCCTCAGACCCGTGCCTCCTCCCACGGATCTCACTGGTGTTCCTCCCATTTATCACGATTTAGCCCCTGTATTTATTTAGTAAAGACAGTGCAACCCAGCCACTGAGGATGCACAAGCCAGTGCATCCTTAGTGCCGGTCCCAAGCCCGGACAAATGGGGAGGGTTGCGTCAGGAAGGGCATCCGGCGTAAAATCTTTGCCAAATCAAATATGCGGATCATAAATAAGACTTACATACCGGATCGGTCGAGGCCCGGGTTACCAACGACCGCCACCGGTACTGTTAACCAGCAGGGTGTCGGTGGAAACTATGCTACTGTTGGGCGAAGGAGAAGGAGAGGAGGAAAGCATGTCCAGAGGCAGCTAGAGAGGAGGAAGGGTAGGCATGTGGAGGTGAGAGTTGGAACTTTGAATGTTGGCACTATGACTGGTAAAGGGAGAGAGCTGGCTGACATGATGGAAAGAAGAAAGGTAGGCATACTGTGTGTGCAAGAGACCAGGTGGAAGGGGAGTAAGGCCAGGAGTATCGGAGGTGGGTTCAAACTCTTCTACCATGGTGTGAATGGGAGGAGAAATGGGGTAGGGGTAATTCTGAAGGAAGAGTATGTCAAGAGCGTGCTGGAGGTGAAGAGAGTGTCAGACAGAGTGATGAGTATGAAGCTGGAAATTGAAGGTTTATTGCTGAATGTTATCAGCGTATATGCCCCGCAAGTTGGGTGTGAGATGGATGAAAAAGAAGAATTCTGGAATGAGTTGGACGACATGGTGGAGAGGGTACCCAAGGAGGAGAGAGTGGTGATTGGAGCGGACTTCAATGGACATGTTGGTGAAGGGAACAGAGGTGATGAGGAGGTGATGGGAAAGTATGGAGTCAAGAAGAGAAATGTGGAAGGACAGATGGTGGTCGATTTTGCGAAAAGGATGGAAATGGCTGTGGTGAATACATATTTCAAGAAGAGGGAGGAACACAGGGTGACGTACAAGAGTGGAGGGAAGTGCACACAGGTGGACTATATCTTATGTAGAAGGCACCATCTAAAAGGGATTGGAGACTGCAAGGTGGTGACAGGGGAGAGCGTAGCCAGGCAGCATCGGATGGTGGTCTGTAGGATGACTTTGGAGACCAAGAAGAGGAAGCGAGTGAAGACACAGCCGAAGATCAAATGGTGGAAGTTGAAGAAGGAAGACTGTTGTGTGGAGTTCAGGCAGGAGTTAAGACAGGCACTGGGTGGTAGTGAAGAGTTGCCAGATGGCTGGAAAACCACTGCAGAAAGAGTGAGGGAGACAGCTAGGAAGGTACTTGGTGTGTCATCAGGACAGAGAAAGGAAGACAAGGAGACTTGGTGGTGGGATGAGGAAGTACAGCAAATTATACAGAGGAAAAGGTTGGCAAAGAAGAAGTGGGATAGTCAGAGAGATGAAGAAAGTAGACAGGAGTACAAGGAGATGCAGCGTAAAGCAAAGAGAGAGGTGGCAAAGGCAAAGGAAAAGGCGTATGGTGAGTTGTATGACAGATTAGACACTAAGGAAGGAGAAAAGGACTTGTACCGATTGGCTAGACAGAGGGACCAAGCTGCAAAGGATGTGCAGCAAGTTAGGGCGATCAAGGATAGAGATGGAAATGTGCTGACAAGCGAGGAGAGTGTGCTAAGAAGGTGGAAGGAATACTTTGAGGGGCTGATGAATGAAGAAAATGAGAGAGAGAGAAGGTTGGATGATGTAGGGATAGTGAATCAGGAAGTTCAGCGGATTAGCAAGGAGGAAGTGAGGGCAGCTATGAAGAGGATGAAGAATGGAAAGGCAGTTGGTCCTGATGACATACCTGTGGAGGCATGGAGATGTTTAGGAGAGATGGCAGTGGACTTTCTAACTAGATTGTTTAACACAATCCTGGAAAGTGAGAGGATGCCTGAGGAGTGGAGAAGAAGCATACTGGTACCGATTTTCAAGAACAAGGGCGATGTGCAGAACTGTAACAACTACAGAGGTATAAAGTTGATCAGCCACAGCATGAAGATTTGGGAAAGAGTAATAGAAGCTAGGTTAAGAGGAGAGGTGACGATCAGCGAGCAGCAGTATGGTTTCATGCCACGAAAGAGCACCACAGATGCGATGTTTGCTTTGAGAATGTTGATTGAGAAGTATAGAGAAGGCCAGAAAGAGTTGCATTGTGTCTTTGTAGATTTAGAGAAAGCTTATGACAGAGTACCGAGAGAGGAGGTGTGGTATTGTATGAGGAAGTCAGGAGTTGCAGAGAAGTATGTAGGAGTGGTGCAGGATACGTATGAGGGAAGTGTGACAATGGTGAGGTGTGCGGTTGGAATGACGGATGGGTTCAAGGTGGAGGTGGGATTACATCAAGGATCGGCTCTTAGCCCTTTCTTGTTTGCAATGGTGATGGACAGGTTGACGGACAAGATCAGGCAGGAGTCTCCATGGACGATGATGTTCGCGGATGACATTGTGATCTGTAGTGAGAGTAGGGTGCAGGTTGAGGAGAGCCTGGAGAGGTGGAGGTATGCACTAGAGAGAAGAGGAATGAAAGTCAGTAGGAGCAAGACGGAATACCTATGCGTGAATGAGAGAGAGGACAGTGGAATGGTCAGGATGCAAGGAGTGGAGGTGACAAAGACATCTGAGTTTAAATACTTGGGGTCAACTGTCCAAAGTAACGGGGAGTGCAGTAGAGAGGTGAAAAAGAGAGTGCAGGCAGGTTGGAGTGGGTGGAGAAGTGTGTCAGGAGTGATTTGCGACAGAAGGGTACCAGCAAGAGTTAAAGGGAAAGTTTACAAGATGGTTGTGAGACCAGCTATGTTATATGGTTTGGAGACAGTGGCACTGACGAAAAGACAGGAGGCGGAGCTGGAGGTGGCAGAGTTGAAGATGCTAAGATTTTCACTGGGAGTAACGAAGAAGGACAGGATTAGGAACGATTATATTAGAGGGACCGCTCAGGTTGGACGGTTTGGAGACAAAGCAAGAGAGGCAAGATTGAGATGGCTTGGACATGTGTGGAGGAGAGATGCTGAGTATATTGGGAGAAGGATGCTGAATATGGAGCTGCCAGGGAAGAGGAGAAGAGGAAGGCCAAAGAGGAGGTTTATGGATGTGGTGAGGGAAGACATGCAGGTGGCTGGTGTGACAGAGGAAGACGCAGAAGACAGGAAGAAATGGAAACGGATGATCCGCTGTGGCGACCCCTAACGGGAGCAGCCGAAAGTAGTAGTAGATTTAGTAAAGACAGTGCACTTTCCCTCCCCCCTCACCGTCCCTATGATTGTGCCATTGATCTCTTTCCCGGGGCCGCCCTTCCCACCGGTCGGTTGCATAACCTCTCCGTCCCGGAGAAGGAGGCTATGCGCAATTATATCACAGAGTCCCTGGCCTCAGGAATCATAAGGCCCTCGTCTTCCCCGGTGGCAGCGGACTTCTTTTTTGTGGCAAAGAAGGAGGGCAGCCTGAGGCCTTACATAGATTATCGAATGCTACATAACATCACGGTGAAAAATAAATATCCACTCCCCCTTATGAGTTCCACGTTCGAGCTACTCACTCACGCCACGGTGTTCACGAAGCTGGACCTGCGCAGCGCGTACCACCTGGTGCGCATCCGGGAAGGGGATGAATGGAAGACGGCCTTCAACACCCACCTAAGGCATTTCGAATACCTCGTTATGCCCTTCGGCCTCACCAACGCCCCGGCCGTCTTCCAGGCGTTGGTCAACGACGTGCTCCGGGACATGCTGAACACGTTCGCGGTGGTGTACCTGGATGACATCCTCGTGTTCTCCAGGACTGAGGAGGAACACCACCAGCATGTCCGCCTGGTCCTCCAACGGCTGCTGGAGAACAGGCTCTTCGTGAAAGCCGAGAAGTGCGTGTTCCACTCCGCCTCCGTGGAGTTCCTTGGCCACATCGTGGAGAAGGGGCTCGTCCGCACTGACCCCAGGAAGACCCGAGCGGTGGAGGAGTGGGCACGGCCCACTAACAGGACGCAACTCCAGCGCTTCCTGGGGTTTGCAAACTTCTACCGGCGCTTCATCAGGGGGTTCAGCCGTGTGGCCGCCCCCCTCACTGCACTCACCTCCAACCTCCGCCCCTTCTCCTGGACCACGGAGGCAGAAGCCGCCTTTTGGCCCTGAAGAGGCTGTTCACAACGGCTCCGGTGCTCGCCCACCCGGACCCGTGCAGGCAGTTCATCGTGGAGGTGGACGCATCGGACACGGGCATCGGAGCCGTCCTCTCCCAGCGGTCGGAGGAGGACCAGAAGATCCACCCGTGCGCCTTCTTCTCCCGGCGTTTCAGTCCTGCGGAGAAGAATTACGACATCGGCAACAGGGAGTTGCTGGCCGTCCACGCCGCCCTAGAGGAGTGGAGACACTGGCTGGAGGGAGCAGGGCAGCCGTTCATCGTATGGTCCGATCACAAGAACCTGACCTACGTGCGGACGGCTAAGAGGCTCAACCCCAGGCAGGCGCGCTGGGCTCTCTTCTTCAGCCGGTTCGACTTCACCCTCACCTACCGCCCGGGCACCAAGAACGTCAGGGCAGACGCCCTCTCCCGTCTGTTTCCCGAGGGGTCCCCTGACGCCCCAGACACCATCCTTCCCCCGGCCCGGGTGGTGGGTGTCGTCACCTGGGCCATCGGTGGTGAGAAGGGCCCAGCGCGCCCAACCCGACCCACGCAATGGACCCCGGAACCGGCTATTTGTGCCTCCCTGTGTCCGGCCCCAGGTGCTGGAGTGGGGCCACTCCAGCCATCTTGCTTGCCACCCCGGTGTCTACCGAACGGCGGCCTTCATCCGCAGGGGTTTCTGGTGGCCCACCATGGAGGCAGACACCAGAGAATTCGTGGCAGCCTGCACCACCTGCGCCCGCAGCAAGGCTCTCCATCGCCCTCCAGCAGGTCTCCTGCGCCCCCTTCCTGTCCCCGGCCGACCTTGGTCCCACATTGCCTTGGACTTTGTAACTGGCCTCCCCGTGTCGCAAGGCAATGACACCATTCTGACCATTGTCGACCGGTTTTCCAAGGCCGTCCCCTTTGTTGCCCTCACCAAACTCCCCTCTGCAGCCGAGACGGCGGACCTTCTCGTCTCCCACTTCGTCCGACCCCATGGGATTCCCCTGGACATTGTCTCTGACCGTGGTCCCCAGTTCACTTCGAAGGTATGGCAGGCCTTCTGTAAGGGGATTGGGGCCACGGACAGCCTCTCCTCCGGGTATCACCCCCAGACCAATGGGCAGGCAGAGCGGGCCAATCAAGCCCTGGAGGCGGCTTTGCGTTGCGTTACCACCAGCAACCCCGCCTCCTGGAGCAAGTACCTGCCCTGGGTGGAGTACTCGTTCAACTCCATGGAGAGTTCGGCTACCGGTTTGTCCCCCTTCGAGTGTTCTCTTGGCTATCAACCTCCTCTGTTCCCCCATCAGGAGTTGGAGGTGGCGGTCCCGTCCACGAAGGCCCATCTCGTTTGGTAGACCGCCCGGGCCGCTCTGTTGCGAGCTACAGAGCGGGCCCGGCGCAGCGCCAACCGGCGGAGAGTGCCGGCTCCAGCTTATCGACCTGGCCAGAAGGTATGGCTCCTGGCCCGGGACCTGCCCTTCCCTACCATCAACCGGAAGCTGGCTCCCCGCTACGTCGGTCCCTACACCATCGACCGCATCGTCAACCCTTCGGCGGTGCGTCTCCATCTCCCTACCTCACTCAAGATCCATCCCGTCTTCCATGTCTCGCGCCTCAAACCGGTAGCCACCAGCCCCCTGTCTCCCCCTGTCCAAGCTCCTCCACCCCCCAGGATCCTCGACGGTGGTGACATGGTCTGGGATGTCGACCAGCTGCTCGCCGTACGCCGCCGGGGGCGTGGGTACCAATACCTGGTGGACTGGGTTGGCTATGGGCCCGAGGACCGCAGCTGGGTTCCCCGGTCCTACCTGGCCGACCCCGCACTCCTGGAGGAGTTCTATCGGGCCCACCCCAACGCCATCGGACGGTCGCCCGGTGTCTCCCGTAGGAGGGGGGGTCCTGTTGTGGTTACACCGCCCCGAGCTGCCTCCCCGGCACGTTCAAGCCACTCCCCCAGCTCGGACGTGCCGGAAACATCCCGAGCGCTGCACTGCACCAGGTGTTTGCCATCATCCATCAGGCACACCTGTGGCAATCAGGCAGCCTTCTACAAGAAGCCTCCCAGAACGTCTCTCTGTGCTTCGACGTACTGAACCCTGCGGTAAAGTTCTGACAAGCCCTCCAGCGTTCCTTGCATTCTGTTTATTCCCCAGTGTCTTACCTTCCTGTCTCTGTTTCCTCCCAAGACTCTCCCTCCGCGATTTCCACGGCTCCCCGCGTCTCCCTCGTCCCCAGCGACCTTCACGTTTTCTCCCCGGACCTCTCCTGCGATCTCCCCCCTTGTCCCTCTATCTGGAACCCTCCTTTCGGACTCGACTTCCCGGATCTCGGACCTGGACTTTCTCGGACAACCCCTCTTGGATCACGGACTGGACTTTCTTGCCAGGTGCACGCACATTTTTTCAACACCTCCTGGTCATTTACATACCGCACCACACATAGGCTAAAAACACTCACGCATAGTTATACACGCAAACCACGGGACACCACACATAGTTTATTCACACATCCCACTAACAGAACGCCTTTTTCACCATACATTTCCCTCCAACAATAAAATGACCGGGCGGCATCTCGGTGGCCTTCTAAGGCTCGTAAAAATCAAATTAACAATCAAAAAAAAAAGCCAACATTAGTCCAACTCACCGAACAGCGGGCGACGTAGTTCTGCCGGACTCCGTCGAAAAGAGAGAATGGAGCTCCGCCTCTAAATATAAACTGGGAAATATGACACCACCTCCGGTAGATGGCACGCTCTCCGGAAAAGGCGGCCCCCCACGCCGTTGTCACGGGAAACGTGACGCGACATCCGGCAAACGAGCGCCCTCCCCATAGACGGAAAAACAACAGAAAGGGGGAGAAAAAAAGAAAAAAAAAAGAAAAAAAGGGACAGTGTGTTTTTTCCAGAGACGGGTTAGGGTTAGAGTTATAGGACCGTGTGTCCGAGGAAAGTGACGTGTTGTTGACAAAATTGGAGTTTGGAGAGACTAGCTTGGTGACCTTCTTGGGCCAGATGGCGTAAGAGAGAGACCGAGTCACGGCTGCACTGCGTTGTGGTGGGGGCACAAAGCAGGAGGTCGTCGACGTACTGCCATAGGGTTGAGCCGCGCGTCAGCGTAAGTGTGCTAAGGCTGTCTCGAAGCGCCGCGTTGTAGATCGTGGGGCTTTCACAATAGCCCTGACACAGCCTTGTCCATGTGTAAGGCCGACCGTCAAATAGGAACGCAAACCAGAACAGGGACGCTGAAGAAAGCGTTGGCAAGGTCCACAACGGTAAACCGCCGTGCAGAAGGGGGAACCTGAGACATAAGGGTGTAGGGATTGGGGACGCAGGGCGTGCGGGCCCTGACAGCTGCATTTACTGCCTGAAGGTCTTGAACGAACCTCCATTCAGTGGGCTGTCCGGGTGGGCGTATCTTCTTCGCGGGGAAGATGGGAGTGGAAACCGGGGAGGTGGGGCAAGGGACAATTATGCCCTTGACACGCAAGGCATTGAATACAGGGCAGATGCCATTAACCGCTTCCGGTTTCAAAGGGTACTGAGGTTGGTGGGGACGGAAGTCGGATTTCGGGGTAATGATGACGGGCTCACAATTACGTATGAGACCTACATCCTATTTCCCGTCAGCCCAAAGATGGGAGGGGATGTTGTGAAGCTGCGGAGCAAGTGCAGTGTGTGTGTGTGTGTGTGTGTGTGTGTGTGTGTGTGTGTGTGTGTGTGTATGGGCCTCAGTCACTGACGGTGAGGGGGCGGAAAGAGCCAACATTCGTGGCGTCACCGCAACGGTGGCGCCACGAATGTGAGGGGGACCAGTCGCGTGAAGAGTCGGCGGGAAGCCAATCTGACGCCAGAGAAGCTTGTCGCGCGAGTGGACCCGTATCTGTCCACTGGGAACCCCGTGGTTTTACCAAGGAGACGTGCGGGACCGAGTCATCAACCGAAAACAACGCAGTTTGGTCGGTGTCTAATGTACACGTGACATGAGCGGTGCAGTGTAGGTTGTCCGCTGTCATGTAGGTCGATGCGTCCCCTGTTGTGGTGTGTGAGCAAGGGAGCAGAGCCACTGTGTGTATTGGGAGGCGGTAGGAGCCCACATGTAGACCCGTAGAGGGAGGGCGGGGTTATGTGTATGCAAAAAAATATTCGCTGCTGGTAACGAAGTGATGTACAGCCCTGATGAGGTGGAAACAACAGAGATGCCCAGTTGGATCATGCCATCTCTATCCAGCAAATTAAATGGGCAGTTATCAGAAATTAAAACAGGCAATTTTGTTGATGAGCTGTCATCCAGGCAAACAAGCGCACAGGAACGGATAATGGCTCCGTGACACACGTACCACTCGCAACAGTGGAGAGGACCGTTTGGCCGCTCCGTGTTAACCGTGGCCGGCCGATAGGCGGTTCTCACCACCGTTCGTGTGGCTCCAGTGTCTAACAAGAAAGGCAGCCCAGCATTTGCAAGATGCAAGGTTATCATTGGCAGTTTTCGGAAAGCTAGCTCATGAGATACATACTGTCCAACTGGGGAAGCTAACAGCAAAGCAGAGTCTTCATTGCAAATCAGTGTATTTGGTTGTGTCTGTGCATTCATACGACCTGATGTGGCAGCAGATGTGTCCAGGACCCCCCCCTCCTCCTCCCATGTCGCCTGTCAGTCCGAACCCCGGTATGAGCCTCCCCGTGGGGCCCACTGGTTGTGAGGTCCGTTGCTCCATCCTCGGCCTCTTCCGCGCCTTTGGTTGATGCCCTTCACGGAGTGGACAGGGTTCAGCCCAGTGACCAGGCTGGCCACATGTGAAGCAGCAGTCGTCACCCGGTTGGGGGCCGCTGGGCTGGGCGTGTTGTCACGGGTTCTGACATCGTGAACGGTCCCCGGGTCTGTCCTGTTGCACAGGTTAGTAGGGTGAAGGAAGCCGCTGCAGCGCCATGGAGGAGAGAGAGAGAGGTGCGATGTTTGTCCTGAGCCTGCCTTGCCTTCTGTTCTTCTTCCTTTTTCTGCATTTGATCGTGGGCATGATCAGCATGTCTCAGCAAGTCTTCCAGTCGTCTCTTTCCGTATCCTACGCAGTGTGTTTCTATGGCTTTCCTAACTCCGTCCTGCAGGCCGGCCAGGAAATGTTTGCAGAGGTGAGTTTCCCATTGGCCTCTCGCCGTGGACGGGGGAGAGAGAACTGGTGGCGGTTGGGGTGTTGGTGGTGGTGGTGGTGTCAGACGGGGTGTCGGTGGTGGTCCCAGGATCGGTCTCATGGCGCCGCGTTGTTGGACAGGTTGTTGGACGCACCCGGAGTCGTCAGAGGGGTGTCCCAGAGACATCGCTATGAGCTGCGGATATAAGGAAGACAAAAGGAGAGAGAGAGGCTGGCTGCCATGTGAGTATGGCGGAGGGGTGGATGTCAGAGATGGATTAGGAGAGGTGTGTGAGAACGGGTCTTTGGTTGATACGTGAGCTGTCGTATCTCTGTCTTTGTCCGAGTCGTCGCTGCGCGTCATAGTCCTCTGTAGCCTTTTTCTTTCCCTACTTTCACACTCTTTCTCCCACATTCCCAAAATTCTTTCTTGCTCTGCCATATACTCTAACCATGTTGTAGGAATCTTTTTCCTTTCTAAGACCTTCGCTTTTCCCTTTTCCATGGACTGTCGGACTTTCATTAGTTTATTCTTGCTCAAAGTTCCTTCAACAGGAAACCCATGATCCTGCATCCAGTTTAAAATATATTTTACCGAGTCTTCACCATATTTCCTTATCACTCATTATCTGATAGATCGGACCCTCCATATCTATCGGGGGCGGTTTACTGCCCTTTTTTCCCTTTTATTTTCTTTTTTTCCCCTCAAAATTCACTTGATCCTACCAAATGACCACTTCTATTAGTGCGAGACCGAGGGTGAACAGCCGCTTAATTGTCAGTGCACGACCTCATCTGGTTT